>NW_028297171.1:10419211-10579937 GCF_055798465.1 Pogonomyrmex barbatus | reverse complement strand
CCTAACCTAACCTAACCTAACCTAACCTAACCTAACCTAACCTAACCTAACCTAACCTAACCTAACCTAACCTAACCTAACCTAACCTAACCTAACCTAACCTAACCTAACCTAACCTAACCTAACCTAACCTAACCTAACCTAACCTAACCTAACCTAACCTAACCTAACCTAACCTAACCTAACCTAACCTAACCTAACCTAACCTAACCTAACCTAACCTAACCTAACCTAACCTAACCTAACCTAACCTAACCTAACCTAACCTAACCTAACCTAACCTAACCTAACCTAACCTAACCTAACCTAACCTAACCTAACCTAACCTAACCTAACCTAACCTAACCTAACCTAACCTAACCTAACCTAACCTAACCTAACCTAACCTAACCTAACCTAACCTAACCTAACCTAACCTAACCTAACCTAACCTAACCTAACCTAACCTAACCTAACCTAACCTAACCTAACCTAACCTAACCTAACCTAACCTATACCTAACCTAACCTAACCTAACCTAACCTAACCTAACCTAACCTAACCTAACCTAACCTAACCTAACCTAACCTAACCTAACCTAACCTAACCTAACCTAACCTAACCTAACCTAACCTAACCTAACCTAACCTAACCTAACCTAACCTAACCTAACCTAACCTAACCTAACCTAACCTAACCTAACCTAACCTAACCTAACCTAACCTAACCTAACCTAACCTAACCTAACCTAACCTAACCTAACCTAACCTAACCTAACCTAACCTAACCTAACCTAACCTAACCTAACCTAACCTAACCTAACCTAACCTAACCTAACCTAACCTAACCTAACCTAACCTAACCTAACCTAACCTAACCTAACCTAACCTAACCTAACCTAACCTAACCTAACCTAACCTAACCTAACCTAACCTAACCTAACCTAACCTAACCTAACCTAACCTAACCTAACCTAACCTAACCTAACCTAACCTAACCTAACCTAACCTAACCTAACCTAACCTAACCTAACCTAACCTAACCTAACCTAACCTAACCTAACCTAACCTAACCTAACCTAACCTAACCTAACCTAACCTAACCTAACCTAACCTAACCTAACCTAACCTAACCTAACCTAACCTAACCTAACCTAACCTAACCTAACCTAACCTAACCTAACCTAACCTAACCTAACCTAACCTAACCTAACCTAACCTAACCTAACCTAACCTAACCTAACCTAACCTAACCTAACCTAACCTAACCTAACCTAACCTAACCTAACCTAACCTAACCTAACCTAACCTAACCTAACCTAACCTAACCTAACCTAACCTAACCTAACCTAACCTAACCTAACCTAACCTAACCTAACCTAACCTAACCTAACCTAACCTAACCTAACCTAACCTAACCTAACCTAACCTAACCTAACCTAACCTAACCTAACCTAACCTAACCTAACCTAACCTAACCTAACCTAACCTAACCTAACCTAACCTAACCTAACCTAACCTAACCTAACCTAACCTAACCTAACCTAACCTAACCTAACCTAACCTAACCTAACCTAACCTAACCTAACCTAACCTAACCTAACCTAACCTAACCTAACCTAACCTAACCTAACCTAACCTAACCTAACCTAACCTAACCTAACCTAACCTAACCTAACCTAACCTAACCTAACCTAACCTAACCTAACCTAACCTAACCTAACCTAACCTAACCTAACCTAACCTAACCTAACCTAACCTAACCTAACCTAACCTAACCTAACCTAACCTAACCTAACCTAACCTAACCTAACCTAACCTAACCTAACCTAACCTAACCTAACCTAACCTAACCTAACCTAACCTAACCTAACCTAACCTAACCTAACCTAACCTAACCTAACCTAACCTAACCTAACCTAACCTAACCTAACCTAACCTAACCTAACCTAACCTAACCTAACCTAACCTAACCTAACCTAACCTAACCTAACCTAACCTAACCTAACCTAACCTAACCTAACCTAACCTAACCTAACCTAACCTAACCTAACCTAACCTAACCTAACCTAACCTAACCTAACCTAACCTAACCTAACCTAACCTAACCTAACCTAACCTAACCTAACCTAACCTAACCTAACCTAACCTAACCTAACCTAACCTAACCTAACCTAACCTAACCTAACCTAACCTAACCTAACCTAACCTAACCTAACCTAACCTAACCTAACCTAACCTAACCTAACCTAACCTAACCTAACCTAACCTAACCTAACCTAACCTAACCTAACCTAACCTAACCTAACCTAACCTAACCTAACCTAACCTAACCTAACCTAACCTAACCTAACCTAACCTAACCTAACCTAACCTAACCTAACCTAACCTAACCTAACCTAACCTAACCTAACCTAACCTAACCTAACCTAACCTAACCTAACCTAACCTAACCTAACCTAACCTAACCTAACCTAACCTAACCTAACCTAACCTAACCTAACCTAACCTAACCTAACCTAACCTAACCTAACCTAACCTAACCTAACCTAACCTAACCTAACCTAACCTAACCTAACCTAACCTAACCTAACCTAACCTAACCTAACCTAACCTAACCTAACCTAACCTAACCTAACCTAACCTAACCTAACCTAACCTAACCTAACCTAACCTAACCTAACCTAACCTAACCTAACCTAACCTAACCTAACCTAACCTAACCTAACCTAACCTAACCTAACCTAACCTAACCTAACCTAACCTAACCTAACCTAACCTAACCTAACCTAACCTAACCTAACCTAACCTAACCTAACCTAACCTAACCTAACCTAACCTAACCTAACCTAACCTAACCTAACCTAACCTAACCTAACCTAACCTAACCTAACCTAACCTAACCTAACCTAACCTAACCTAACCTAACCTAACCTAACCTAACCTAACCTAACCTAACCTAACCTAACCTAACCTAACCTAACCTAACCTAACCTAACCTAACCTAACCTAACCTAACCTAACCTAACCTAACCTAACCTAACCTAACCTAACCTAACCTAACCTAACCTAACCTAACCTAACCTAACCTAACCTAACCTAACCTAACCTAACCTAACCTAACCTAACCTAACCTAACCTAACCTAACCTAACCTAACCTAACCTAACCTAACCTAACCTAACCTAACCTAACCTAACCTAACCTAACCTAACCTAACCTAACCTAACCTAACCTAACCTAACCTAACCTAACCTAACCTAACCTAACCTAACCTAACCTAACCTAACCTAACCTAACCTAACCTAACCTAACCTAACCTAACCTAACCTAACCTAACCTAACCTAACCTAACCTAACCTAACCTAACCTAACCTAACCTAACCTAACCTAACCTAACCTAACCTAACCTAACCTAACCTAACCTAACCTAACCTAACCTAACCTAACCTAACCTAACCTAACCTAACCTAACCTAACCTAACCTAACCTAACCTAACCTAACCTAACCTAACCTAACCTAACCTAACCTAACCTAACCTAACCTAACCTAACCTAACCTAACCTAACCTAACCTAACCTAACCTAACCTAACCTAACCTAACCTAACCTAACCTAACCTAACCTAACCTAACCTAACCTAACCTAACCTAACCTAACCTAACCTAACCTAACCTAACCTAACCTAACCTAACCTAACCTAACCTAACCTAACCTAACCTAACCTAACCTAACCTAACCTAACCTAACCTAACCTAACCTAACCTAACCTAACCTAACCTAACCTAACCTAACCTAACCTAACCTAACCTAACCTAACCTAACCTAACCTAACCTAACCTAACCTAACCTAACCTAACCTAACCTAACCTAACCTAACCTAACCTAACCTAACCTAACCTAACCTAACCTAACCTAACCTAACCTAACCTAACCTAACCTAACCTAACCTAACCTAACCTAACCTAACCTAACCTAACCTAACCTAACCTAACCTAACCTAACCTAACCTAACCTAACCTAACCTAACCTAACCTAACCTAACCTAACCTAACCTAACCTAACCTAACCTAACCTAACCTAACCTAACCTAACCTAACCTAACCTAACCTAACCTAACCTAACCTAACCTAACCTAACCTAACCTAACCTAACCTAACCTAACCTAACCTAACCTAACCTAACCTAACCTAACCTAACCTAACCTAACCTAACCTAACCTAACCTAACCTAACCTAACCTAACCTAACCTAACCTAACCTAACCTAACCTAACCTAACCTAACCTAACCTAACCTAACCTAACCTAACCTAACCTAACCTAACCTAACCTAACCTAACCTAACCTAACCTAACCTAACCTAACCTAACCTAACCTAACCTAACCTAACCTAACCTAACCTAACCTAACCTAACCTAACCTAACCTAACCTAACCTAACCTAACCTAACCTAACCTAACCTAACCTAACCTAACCTAACCTAACCTAACCTAACCTAACCTAACCTAACCTAACCTAACCTAACCTAACCTAACCTAACCTAACCTAACCTAACCTAACCTAACCTAACCTAACCTAACCTAACCTAACCTAACCTAACCTAACCTAACCTAACCTAACCTAACCTAACCTAACCTAACCTAACCTAACCTAACCTAACCTAACCTAACCTAACCTAACCTAACCTAACCTAACCTAACCTAACCTAACCTAACCTAACCTAACCTAACCTAACCTAACCTAACCTAACCTAACCTAACCTAACCTAACCTAACCTAACCTAACCTAACCTAACCTAACCTAACCTAACCTAACCTAACCTAACCTAACCTAACCTAACCTAACCTAACCTAACCTAACCTAACCTAACCTAACCTAACCTAACCTAACCTAACCTAACCTAACCTAACCTAACCTAACCTAACCTAACCTAACCTAACCTAACCTAACCTAACCTAACCTAACCTAACCTAACCTAACCTAACCTAACCTAACCTAACCTAACCTAACCTAACCTAACCTAACCTAACCTAACCTAACCTAACCTAACCTAACCTAACCTAACCTAACCTAACCTAACCTAACCTAACCTAACCTAACCTAACCTAACCTAACCTAACCTAACCTAACCTAACCTAACCTAACCTAACCTAACCTAACCTAACCTAACCTAACCTAACCTAACCTAACCTAACCTAACCTAACCTAACCTAACCTAACCTAACCTAACCTAACCTAACCTAACCTAACCTAACCTAACCTAACCTAACCTAACCTAACCTAACCTAACCTAACCTAACCTAACCTAACCTAACCTAACCTAACCTAACCTAACCTAACCTAACCTAACCTAACCTAACCTAACCTAACCTAACCTAACCTAACCTAACCTAACCTAACCTAACCTAACCTAACCTAACCTAACCTAACCTAACCTAACCTAACCTAACCTAACCTAACCTAACCTAACCTAACCTAACCTAACCTAACCTAACCTAACCTAACCTAACCTAACCTAACCTAACCTAACCTAACCTAACCTAACCTAACCTAACCTAACCTAACCTAACCTAACCTAACCTAACCTAACCTAACCTAACCTAACCTAACCTAACCTAACCTAACCTAACCTAACCTAACCTAACCTAACCTAACCTAACCTAACCTAACCTAACCTAACCTAACCTAACCTAACCTAACCTAACCTAACCTAACCTAACCTAACCTAACCTAACCTAACCTAACCTAACCTAACCTAACCTAACCTAACCTAACCTAACCTAACCTAACCTAACCTAACCTAACCTAACCTAACCTAACCTAACCTAACCTAACCTAACCTAACCTAACCTAACCTAACCTAACCTAACCTAACCTAACCTAACCTAACCTAACCTAACCTAACCTAACCTAACCTAACCTAACCTAACCTAACCTAACCTAACCTAACCTAACCTAACCTAACCTAACCTAACCTAACCTAACCTAACCTAACCTAACCTAACCTAACCTAACCTAACCTAACCTAACCTAACCTAACCTAACCTAACCTAACCTAACCTAACCTAACCTAACCTAACCTAACCTAACCTAACCTAACCTAACCTAACCTAACCTAACCTAACCTAACCTAACCTAACCTAACCTAACCTAACCTAACCTAACCTAACCTAACCTAACCTAACCTAACCTAACCTAACCTAACCTAACCTAACCTAACCTAACCTAACCTAACCTAACCTAACCTAACCTAACCTAACCTAACCTAACCTAACCTAACCTAACCTAACCTAACCTAACCTAACCTAACCTAACCTAACCTAACCTAACCTAACCTAACCTAACCTAACCTAACCTAACCTAACCTAACCTAACCTAACCTAACCTAACCTAACCTAACCTAACCTAACCTAACCTAACCTAACCTAACCTAACCTAACCTAACCTAACCTAACCTAACCTAACCTAACCTAACCTAACCTAACCTAACCTAACCTAACCTAACCTAACCTAACCTAACCTAACCTAACCTAACCTAACCTAACCTAACCTAACCTAACCTAACCTAACCTAACCTAACCTAACCTAACCTAACCTAACCTAACCTAACCTAACCTAACCTAACCTAACCTAACCTAACCTAACCTAACCTAACCTAACCTAACCTAACCTAACCTAACCTAACCTAACCTAACCTAACCTAACCTAACCTAACCTAACCTAACCTAACCTAACCTAACCTAACCTAACCTAACCTAACCTAACCTAACCTAACCTAACCTAACCTAACCTAACCTAACCTAACCTAACCTAACCTAACCTAACCTAACCTAACCTAACCTAACCTAACCTAACCTAACCTAACCTAACCTAACCTAACCTAACCTAACCTAACCTAACCTAACCTAACCTAACCTAACCTAACCTAACCTAACCTAACCTAACCTAACCTAACCTAACCTAACCTAACCTAACCTAACCTAACCTAACCTAACCTAACCTAACCTAACCTAACCTAACCTAACCTAACCTAACCTAACCTAACCTAACCTAACCTAACCTAACCTAACCTAACCTAACCTAACCTAACCTAACCTAACCTAACCTAACCTAACCTAACCTAACCTAACCTAACCTAACCTAACCTAACCTAACCTAACCTAACCTAACCTAACCTAACCTAACCTAACCTAACCTAACCTAACCTAACCTAACCTAACCTAACCTAACCTAACCTAACCTAACCTAACCTAACCTAACCTAACCTAACCTAACCTAACCTAACCTAACCTAACCTAACCTAACCTAACCTAACCTAACCTAACCTAACCTAACCTAACCTAACCTAACCTAACCTAACCTAACCTAACCTAACCTAACCTAACCTAACCTAACCTAACCTAACCTAACCTAACCTAACCTAACCTAACCTAACCTAACCTAACCTAACCTAACCTAACCTAACCTAACCTAACCTAACCTAACCTAACCTAACCTAACCTAACCTAACCTAACCTAACCTAACCTAACCTAACCTAACCTAACCTAACCTAACCTAACCTAACCTAACCTAACCTAACCTAACCTAACCTAACCTAACCTAACCTAACCTAACCTAACCTAACCTAACCTAACCTAACCTAACCTAACCTAACCTAACCTAACCTAACCTAACCTAACCTAACCTAACCTAACCTAACCTAACCTAACCTAACCTAACCTAACCTAACCTAACCTAACCTAACCTAACCTAACCTAACCTAACCTAACCTAACCTAACCTAACCTTTCATATATTGGTTAGGACGAGTCAATTAGGTTACCCGAAAAACCAACAAACAAAAAAAAAAAAAAAAAAAAAAAAAAAAAAAAAAAAAAAAAAAAACAGGAAAGTCTGATCTAGTGTTTCCTCTCTTACACGCACATAGATTTTTCTTTTTGTTAACATCAGCACACCTAATTGTCTATGCTTTCCCATCATGTCCCTACATGGTCTTTCCCATCTAGAACACAAATCATCCACACAGTACTTAATCCACCTTCGGCTAACGAAGATTAATTAAATACTTTCACTTTTATATAAGCTTCTCACGGCACACTAATAAATATAAATAATTATCCTCGGTTTTTACATTTTCTTGAGCAGCGATTACATTGGGAGCATTTGAACTGAAACGTCATCCACATACGTTTTAATCCACCTTCGGCTAATGACGTTTTTACTTCAATATAAGTTACTCTAACGACAATCTAGGCTTGTATATAAATATCTTTAAATCTGACAATAAACATTTGCTGTACTTTAGTATACTAGAATTTCGCAATCGTAGAAATACGTCTACCCACAGCTTAATTCATCTTCGACTCATGAGATTTACTTCAACATGAGCTACAACTCTCTTCCTACGACTCTCTAGACAGTAGCTTGAAAATAAGCGTTTACGATTTTGTCGTTTTCTATATTACAGAGTATATTGAAGATGGACAGTCGAAAAAAAAAAAAAAAAAAAAAAAAAAAAAAAAAAAAAAAACGTCATCCACACATTGTTTAATCCACCTTCTAATGAAGTTTATTTTTATATAAGCTCCTCGTATGACTCTAATAAATTGAATATAAATACTTATCCTCAATTTTTATTTTTTCAGGAACGGGAGCATTGGGAGCATTTGAAATAAAATATCATCCACACACAGCTTAATTCATCTTCGGCTAACGAGCTTCTATATAAGTTTCTCGTGCGGCACACTAATAAATTAGATATAAATAATTATTCTCGATTTCTCAATCTTTTCAAGAACAGCAATTGCATTGAGAGCATTTGAAATGAAACATCTTCTACATCGACGATTGATATGTCGTAATCCACCATCGACTCATGGTGGACTTATTTTGTGCTCGGTTAGCACAACTCAATTCAGGTTGAGAAATTTTGTTGAATTATTTTTCACGGTTGGAAAGTTGTAAGACTATGAAGTTTTGCATTGGAAAATTGACATTTTGATTTTTTTCAGAAAGTGCAAGAAAATACGATTGAAATATTTGCGGCACAACGTAACACAAACCTAGCACAACTTTTATTTTTTATGTTTTACAAAATGGCGATACTGACAAAAAAAAAAAAAAAAAAAAAAAAATTGTTTTTTCTTTCTCTAACGCTGTTTTTTTTTAAATATTTTATTAGTTCTTGCGGAACAATGTAATACAAACCTAGCACAACTCGGCACAATTTTTATTTTTTTTTTATTTTTTACAAATGTACTAACCTCATACCGTAGCCGTATTCTGACGATACCTTACGATACAAATGCTTCGAAACATTTTTCGATTTGTCCATTCGTAAACTTCTTTGTTCTGATTCGTTAATCGAACGTTAAGCATAAGCCAGTTTTTTAATTCAACGATTAATAAATTGCATTATATACAAATGCACTTTGCATGTACTTTGCTTTCTAAAATCAGCATTTGCGCGTTATGCGATTAATCAATCGATGAATTAAAAGACTCGTCTCATGTATATCATCAAATAGATCATATTCTCTGTTACCTACTTTAAGTTATCAGATGGCGCCACGCACACGATTATCTGAAATATTTGAGCTCGTGATTCTGATTGTAGATTGTATATGCCTGTGTAAAACCTTTTTCATAAGGATTTCCACGTTTTCCGATTGTCAAGAAGGTATGTTGGGATTTGTATCGTTATATTACTTTTACTACACATCACGTCTCATATGTAAAATAATTTATTCAAAAGAAAAAAAAAAAAAAAAAAAAAAAGAATCCTTAATAACAATTTGACATATATAATAAAGATTTTTTTAAATACACATTAAAATTTACAAGAGCAATAGGTTATAATTCAAAGATTATAGCAACTTACATGTCACGTTTAATTATAATTTATTCATCATGATTTAAATACATTTTTTTTTTTTTTTAATAAATGCTCTTTGTATTTTATATAAATAACATTACAACAGCTACGATGATTATAAGATGAAAAAAACTAACAAAACAGCTTGCATCAAATTGACTACATCTGTAATTTATTTTACAATTTTATTTAATTTTATCGTTCTTTAATTGTTGTTTCTTTATTTTACATAATATTGTTAGATTTTTTTCTCGTAGATCTTATTTCTCTTTTTGTACATTTTTATATTAGCTAAAAACATATGCTTCTACTTTATATATCATTTCTATTAAACATATAATCTCTTTAAAATCAGTTGTATATTTATCATTTTACATACATAATATAATAGATTTCAAAAAATATATATATTTGTAAAAACAACTTAACATAAAGGCTTCGTGTATCATTTTGCTTTTTCAAAAATTGACTATGTAAAAATTTCTTTAAATATCTATATAACCATATACATATATTTTGCTGTTGAGAAAGATTATCATGACTTGTCATTTAGAAATAGAAATAATATAACACTTTTATTTTCATTAGTCAAAATATTTTTTTTTTTAATATTCATGCTTTATATATATATATATATATATATATATATATATATAAAGCATAAAGCATGTAGCACACATATACATACATATACTCACACACACACACAACACATAATTGAAAGAAGCAGTTTAGAATTATTTGATAAACAGGTATATATATATATATATATATATATATATATATATATATATATATGTGTGTGTGTATATGTATGTATACATATATGTATATTTATATTTGTATATATTTATGTAGATTCAGATTAAAAATAATAAATTTTTAAATTAAAAATTAAATCGCTAAATAATAAGGAAAGAATAAGAAAAAAAATGAAATTGTAATTATTTTAAATATTGTATGTAATATGTTTCTTTTTTTTCTAAATTAGCATATCATCATGCCACCAAAAAAGTCAATGGAGGAAACTGATCGGTTGACCCGTATAGCTATTGTAAATCCTGATAAATGTAAACCCAAACGATGCAGACAAGAGTGCAAAAGATCTTGTCCAGTAGTGCGAATGGGAAAACTTTGTATAGAGGTTAATCCAAACTATAAAATAGCCTCGATCTCGGAGGAACTATGTATTGGATGTGGCATTTGTGTCAAGGTAATGATATGTAATGCGACTGATTGATGTAGTAATATATCATTGATAAATTTGATATGTTGAATCCAAACAATGCGTGATGTCGTGAGACTTTATTAAATTTCTAGATATTTTCTAAAATGATAACGAACCATCCGAGACACAAATATCTTTTCTTTAATTTTCTATAATTCTTTATTTTTCTATAATTCTTATGTATAATTAATATATGGTAATATTAAATAATTTTTAACATTCGTAAAAGATTGATGAAAGATTGACAAGTGTTTTTTTTTTTTTTTTTCACAGAAATGTCCTTTTGAAGCGATATCTATTATTAATCTTCCTAGTAATTTAGAAAAGGAAACGACGCATCGTTATTCCAAGAATTCGTTCAAGTTACATAGACTTCCCATTCCACGTCCCGGCGAAGTTTTAGGACTTGTAGGAACTAACGGGATTGGTAAATCGACTGCCCTTAAAATATTAGCTGGCAAACAAAAACCAAATTTGGGAAGATATTCTGTATGTGGTTGTTCTGTAGAAATCCTATGTATGATATATGTATGTGTATGAATGTGTAACTGAAAATAAAATTTTATTCGAACAGGATCCGCCGGATTGGACGGAAATTTTGAGTCATTTCAGAGGTAGCGAGTTGCAAAATTACTTTACTAAAATTTTGGAAGACGATTTAAAAGCACTTATCAAACCTCAATATGTCGATCAAATCCCTAAAGCTGTAAAAGGTACTGTACAGCAACTTTTAGATAAAAAAGATGAATGCAAGAATCAGATGGAGATCTGTGAAATGCTCGGTAAGTCGACTTTGCTTTTATCACGATTTTTTCATAAAGACCAACCTGATGTATCGCGAGAGAAATTTTTTCAACTTGTATGATCTTTTTTTTTATTCTCGTTGATCTAGACTTGCTGCATATACGCGATCGTGGAATCGAAGCGCTTTCAGGCGGTGAGCTTCAGCGATTCGCTTGTGCGATGGTATGTATCCAGAATGGAGATATCTTCATGTTCGACGAGCCTTCCTCATATTTAGATGTCAAGCAGCGTCTGAATGCTGCTGTGACTATTAGATCTCTCATTCATCCGGATAAGTAAGTGTTGTAAAACCTTGTTGAAAAAGAACTGTCGATTTTTTTTTATTGACTCTGTGTATAAATTAATTAATTACTTCTTGTCTTCATATGTCAGGTTTATAATAGTAGTAGAGCACGATTTATCGGTTTTGGACTATTTGTCCGATTTTATTTGCTGCCTATATGGAGTTCCTGGAGCATATGGCGTTGTTACTATGCCTTTTTCCGTCAGAGAAGGGATAAATATTTTCCTCGATGGTTTTGTTCCCACGGAAAATTTACGATTCCGTGAAGAATCTCTTGTATTCAAAGTAGCGGAAAGTGCGACTGAGGAGGAAGTAAAACGCATGAATCATTATGAATATCCTGCGATGACGAAGACAATGGGGACGTTTAAGTTAAACGTCGAGAAAGGACAATTTACCGATTCGGAGATACTCGTTTTATTAGGAGAAAATGGAACTGGTAAAACGACGTTTATCAGAATGTTGGCTGGCAACTTACCTCCGGATGATGGATCGGGTATGTATACGTATGTTAAGATATAGACTTGGATCGTTATACCAAGTATTTGTGCGTCTCTGTCGTTAATGGTACGATCGATCGAAAAGAAAAGTGCGAGATAAATTCTACATCGTGAATTGACATCTTCGAATATATGGAATAAAATTTCATCTATACGAAATTTTGTCTTTGATCAGCTCGAATTTAATAATTATGGAATATTTGATACCGTTTCTTTTAAAATTATTTGCTAATAATTTTTAAAAAATATCAATCGAAACTAATATGTTACTAATAAAATTGTTACCTTGCAGAGAGTATTCCTCAACTTCATATTAGTTATAAACCACAAAAAATAAGCCCTAAATCCCAAGGCGTTGTCAGACAGCTGTTACATGAGAAGGTTCGAGATGCGTACGTGCATCCTCAATTTGTAACTGATGTAATGAAGCCTCTAAAGATTGACGATATTATGGATCAAGAAGTGCAAAATCTTTCTGGTGGAGAATTACAGCGAGTTGCTCTAGCCCTTTGCCTGGGAAAGCCAGCTGATGTTTATCTGATCGATGAGCCGTCCGCTTATTTGGATTCCGAACAACGTTTAGTTGCTGCAAAAGTGATCAAGAGGTGTTTAATAAATATAGATTCGAAGATTATCGAATAGAAACATGAACGTAAATGAATATAAAAGTTGCGTTTACGTTACAGATTTATATTACATGCGAAGAAAACGGGTTTCGTAGTGGAACACGATTTTATCATGGCTACATATTTGGCTGATCGTGTAATAGTATTTTCTGGTACACCGTCTTTAGCGACTACTGCTCATAGTCCCCAGTCTTTGTTAAACGGTATGAATAGATTTTTGGAACTATTGGGTATCACTTTCAGAAGAGATCCCAATAACTTTAGACCAAGAATCAATAAAAATCAATCGGTAAAGGTATGTATAAATTTGGCTGCTACAAATTTTTCTGAAATAAAATTTTTTTAAACATGCTATGAAATGATATTTCGAATCTGTTATCGCGATTTGTCTGGACGATAAGAATTTTGATTCATTTCTTTTTCTGTAGGACTTGGAGCAAAAAAGAGCTGGACAATATTTCTTTTTGGAAGAATAAAATATACGTACTGCCCTTTTGAATGGCACATATATGAAATATTATTAAAAAAATTTTTTAATCTTTATACTTTTTAAATGCCGAAAATAAGAATGTACGATATATGTCGTAGAATATTGATTCTATACCTTCTGTACGATTATTTGGACTATTATTTAATGGAAATATTATTTTTATGAAGTAAGATAATTCTTTGTGCGAATAATATAAAATATATAATTATACGTGTAGTTGCAGGATAATCGATTTAGCACAAGTACGTGAAATGAATCGTGTAAAAATGAAATTAAAAATGTATCGCGAATATATATTTCTCAAGTATAGTATCGTAAAATTATATTCGTGAGATTATTATTGACTTAGGCATATCTAAGACTAAGACCGTATCCCGATATACATTGTCAATACTGAAAATTTATACGTAACATAAAATATATAATTTTGTAGTACCGGCGGTATATATCGAAATACGGCCTAATGAAATAAGAAAATTAAATATCTTGAGCATATTTACATGTACGAAGTAATATTAAATTACAAATTACATAAACGAGTTGAATATTTGAATTATTTTGTTTTCTATTTGTTACCGAAAGAATCATTTCGATGATACTTTGAGATAAATGATTTCACATGCGTGATGTGGCTTGTCGCGTCAGCGGAGTTGACAACGCCAGCCGACCATTCCTTTCTCTTATAGAAAAGATATAAAAGGGGTGATGCTCGATTGGCCATTTAAAAGAAAATTTTTTTGATTGGTCGATCTAATGGCAAATCTCCAGGCATCGGCCGCTGTAAGTGACTGTATCCAATTGCGACGTGATCAAACGGGACACTCCCGATTAGATTAACCGGAGTTGATGAAAGATGGTCCTTAAGACTTTTTTCACCTCATCTTCAATTAACTCGATCGACCGATTATTCTTTTGTAATTGATCGATCGCATTCGTCGACAAATTTGACGACAAATGCGATTGGTTAATTCCAATTAAATAATCAGCCTATTAAATTAATCGAAAATGACGAAAGAGTTCCTTAGGTTGATATTTCATGTATTGTACAACAAAGATTTTTGAAAGCGTAAATTGGTTGTAGGATAGTGAAGATTTTGAATCACCAGAAATTCTCTATCGTATAATCCAATCGACACTTTCAAAAAATTTGTCATATAAGCGTGAAATATTAACCTAAAGCACCTACGGGCGACATATGGATTTATGTTATATGATATATATGATACTCGGAGTAACGTTTGGTAGTGTGTGACGTAGTGCGGTGTGGCGAGAGAAAAAGAGTTGGACGACGTAAGAGTGAGAGAGAGAGAAACAAATTGTGTCAAGTTACTAAGCGCTGTCATTTGTGGCGGTGCTTCGTTATACATTGTTAGCCGCTGCATATCGGTGTTTTCAAGTCTAGAAGCGAACCTTACGGAAACAGATATTTAATTGAAAGTGTAATTGAAATGGCGGACACAACTGTAGACGCAACGCGGCGATTAAATGTAAAAAAACAAACACTAGACGACGCATACGCGGCGCCAGCTAATTTCCTTGAAATCGATGTGATTAATCCGATCACACACGGCGTCGGCAAGAAACGATATACCGATTACGAAGTTCGTATGAGGGTGAGTACAATTTCGCGTCAAATATTTCCAGATAATATTAAACCTATATACTTCGCATATTTTACATACCGGAATTTTGTTTCTTGTAATTTTTCTACATTCCCGACAATGAAGCGAACACATCGAATAACCGTAATTTGATCGTGTCCACTGATTGATTTGGCATATATCATGGGTTGTACCGGCTATCTTATCGATAACAGTCGACGAACTCTGGCTGACTACATTTCAGAATGAATGTAACATTCTCGAGAATTTGTATGAATTTTTATATTTATATTTTCTGCTTTTTCTATTATATTTTCGTTTCTATACATTCGTTTATATATACATTTGGATCCAAACTTACTCTGTATAATAGAGATACAAAGAAGTAACATTGAAAAAGTGAACAGTGTAAGGGATCTTAAATCTAGAAATGTGAATATATATATATATATATATATATATATTATATATATGCTCTGTGTGCATGTGCCATGTGTGTAGGACAGACACATGGTGAATGAATGTGTGTGTGTGTATGTATAAAATGTTATTTTATCATATTTTATATTTATATGTTAAATACATCATCTCAAATATTATATCATACACATCTCAAATATTTCAAGTCCAAACTTGTGAATTTATTCTACAGTGGAATAAGTATTTTTCAAAGTTATCAACTTTTTTCCAGACAAATTTGCCAGTCTTTAAAGTAAAGGACTCGACAGTCAGAAGACGATACAGCGATTTTGAATGGTTGAGGAATGAATTGGAAAGAGATAGTAAGGTTAGTTACCGAAAGAAGTAATTATTTTTAAAAATAACACAAATAGTAAAGATTGTTATTAAAATGGCATCTAAGATACACTCACAATAAGATTTTCGATAAATACACATGTGTATTATATATATATATATATATATATATAAAATTTGTATATTGTACTATAAACATATGAAGCCTATACGATATGATATAGAGTAACATTTCCCACATATTTTTATAATATATTTTTTTATAATATTGTAGATCGTGGTACCACCTTTACCAGGGAAAGCATGGAAACGTCAAATGCCTTTTCGTGGAGATGATGGAATATTTGAAGAAGATTTTATTGAAGATCGAAGAAAAGGCTTGGAAGTTTTTGTTAACAAGTAAGTGTATTGTATTTTATATGAGATACAACTTGTACACAAATGGAAAGATACGATATACTAATCAACTGGAAAAATACTAATCAATTGGAAAATCGTTTATCATGGCATTTTGCGTTTGAAAATTGTTCAAAAAATTTTGTTCAAGTACGATATATAGTTTTGCAGTACTGTTATCTCTTAAATGCGTTCGCATTCATCTCATTTAGAGAAAAGAAAATTTGATTTCAATAGGAAGATTGATATCTTATCGACTTTCGAAATGCATAATGATCATTACTTTTAATGATAATAGTCTCTAGATGCACTAATTAAAATGTGATAATTTAATTACGAAAATATCCCCTGCTTATGTTTCTCCCTCGCCTTTTATATAAATTATGTTAAATTCGGACATGTGCGAAACAAAGGTTACTGAAACACAGTATTTTTTAACTATGTATTCCAATAATTTTGTAACATTGTAAAGTCTGTCTGACTAATGATTGACTGTTTAGTTACAAATTATATACTGTTGTATGGATGTGTATGTACACACGTACGCAAAATACACTTCACACCACACACACACACACACACACACACACACACACACACACACACACACACACACACACATCATACATACATACATACATATATATATACATATGTTTATATTTCAGAATAGCTGGACACCCTTTGGCACAGAACGAAAGATGTTTACATATGTTTCTGCAGGAACCGGTAATAGATAAGAACTATGTACCTGGAAAAATACGTAATACATAAGTCGTCATAAAAAAAAAGCATCGCAAATATCTTTTCCACTAAGCTATCATATTCGAAATTTCGCGGTTTCATTATATTGACATCTTATTTGAAAATCACAAATATTCTATTTTCTTGCAAAAGTTAAGTAAACTTGTAGATATCAGGGTCAGATCGGAACGCTTATTTGGAAATCCATTTCTAGCTTACTCTAAATATCGTTACTCAAAAAATATAATTAAGTATCTTTATAAGGAAACAAATAAATGGTAAATTGGCAAAATCATTCATGTTATTAGGTTGATTCTGTCTACTGTTATCATATGATACTGTTTATAACAAAGAAAATAAGTAAAATAAAAAATGTTATCATTCATATAAAATTATGTTGTAAACTGTATCCCACATTTTTTTTAAAATATAGCAAGTGTTGTTCGTACAACATAATTGGAAAATCTTTCTATAAACTATTAACTTTTCAATTGTTAAGATGTACATAAGCCGTTTCCAAAACCTTTTATCTTTTATAGAATTTATGTTTTATTTCTGAAAATTGTAGCATACATAACTTTATCATGTGATGTGTAAATAAAAAGTCCAAGATGTGCAAAAAGAAAATATATCGGAATATAATTAATATTTATATTTCACTGATTTGTATTGCATGATAGAATTGATAATACCATCAATTCTTTTTAAAGGTATATATCCTGTTTACTCTTAATAAATCTCTTGTTTTTAAAGTAATTTTCTATGTACTTGCTTACACACTCTTGTTCTGAAACATATAAATAATAAAATGTGAGTATCATCGTTGCAAAATAATGTCCTAACGCATACTTAATCATGATTATATTGTAAATAAAAAATTGAACGTTGATTACGAAACGTATTCGGCAGCGACTGTATATTTTTGACATGTATTTACACGTATTAGATATATAAAAAGGAGTAATATTTGATACAAAATGAAAAATATTTGAATTAGAACATTTGGAATTAGATCCTCTTCTAGAAAGAGAATAACCATTATCTTTTTAATCAAGTATCGCAAAGACTTTCTTTTAGTGCTATGTCAGGATAATCTAAAAGTTTCGTGATAACGAGATATAGCGATTCGACATTTTACATTGGAGTACGTAACTATATCCGATCATTCACGTCAGCTCACCTGGAAAGGTGTTCTCTATAATGAGCATATCTGCGATGTACTTTGCGACAGCTTTGAAAAGTTGACGGTCTTTAATTCTTCTTTTTTTGTAAAATGGCATTAGATATTTCACAATCCAAGGTGCTATTCTTTCTTTACAAGCTGGTAAGTGATCCTCTATGCAGATTGGTGAATCTGGCATCATTTCTTCTTCTTCGGAATCTCCAAATAAATGAAGAAATTTTTTCTTTATTTTTCCGTGCCTTCGATAATTCATTAAGGACAACTCGGTCATTTTAGCTTTCAATTTTGAAACTTGATGCACACGTTCCACAAACCAGATAGCATTTCTCTTTTGTTTTTGCTTATTTTCAATAGTTTCATTTGCGTTAGTTCCTCTTGATGTAATGACTTTTCTACTTTGCATTTCCTTGTAACGACTAAAACTAATTCTTCCTTCACTCGTACTTAGATTCGTTACATTAGATTCGGGTATATTATTTAGTGGAATACCGAAAATATTTGAATCCGCGACAATGTCGGCTTCCAAACATATCTTGTTAATTTCTTTATCGATATTTGCTTTAGTAATACCAGAATGTTTTTCAATTAATCTTGTAAGATCGCTGCTATCGTCACTTTCGCAAAACATATCTTGCATATGCTGTAACAAGGAATCTTGTGAATTATCATCTTCATTTCTCATAAGTGCATCATCCGTTGTATTGAAATCGATCTGATCCTTAAATCTTTGACTAGCGTTGTTAAATTCTGCCGTTACAGTACTGATTTGTGATATTCGCATATCTGTTTCATTATCAAGATCCTCTTTAATACTTTTACCTTTACAAATATTGTTAGAATTCACAGTGGATAATGCTATTTGCGACGTTTTGTCACAATTGGATATAATAGACACGTTTTGTGTAGTTACTCCTTCCAAATTCATCCAAGTATCATCTGTTTGTATAGCAATGTCAATTTTATCTTTGAGTGTTTCTAAATATATTACTAATTTTTTATATGCTTTCTTTTGAATTGTATGTGATTTTACATCTGCAATCTACAAGAATAGATGGATATTAGCATTGGTGATAAAGTTATCATTATGTAAAACTTATCGATATATTTCTTCTACCAGTTTCAAAATATTTCTTACCATTCTCAACATATTTTGTCTATATAAGCTAGCCTCCAGTGCCAATTGGACAGCACTCAGTTCCATTTGGTTTGCGCATTTTTTCACTTTAATACTCGATGTATCACTGTCATTTTGTTTGCAACAAGTTGTATAATTACTAAGTAAGCATTTATGAAGATAGGACAAATATACGGTACGGACCTGTATAGATACATATGGTATAACGGTCGTCCATAAGATAAAATCATTGATAGCAGATATTAAAAAAAAATTTTTTTTAGCAAAACGTTAGAATCAAATAGTGATTATATTTCTTTGGTTAAATTATTATACAATCGATAAATGTTTGCAAGTTTCGATGTAAATTTTAATTTAAAAATAATTTATAAAAGTGAAAGTTTTAGTTTACATTCGTTCTATTTACAACATCAAATCAAATTCACGATGAAAAAAACAAACGTAGAAATAAATTTCTTAAAAACTCAAATATATATAGCACCTATTAGAACTTGAATTACAATGGCCAGAAGAAAGAAAACTTAAATCTCAAGTTTCTTTGTCGAAACTTTTGAAGAAAATGAACTCGATCTTTTATATTCTTTTGAAAAACAGGGAGAATATGTCAAAGTATGTGTATGTGTATATATATATATATATATATATATATATATATATATATTATATATACAAAAAAAAACGTGCCGTTGTAGTGAGACGTAAAAAGTCATTATTGGATTCGTCGACTAGGACACAATTATTATTAGAAAGCGATGGCAGAAGCACGGACAAGTCGCTGATATTATCCGAGCTAACATCACTGTCGTTGCCGTTATTGCAGATATTCTGTTCCTCTTTCAAAAAGAACGGCAGAGAAGCGTCAATACGGTCAGTTGTCATCATCGTAAACAATGTTTTACAATTGTCACGTCGCATGAAATAAATCAAGACGTTTGTTGTACATTTGTCGATAATAACATAACTCCCAATCGATATTATCTACATTACATACGTGTTAATTCTTGTAATAAAATTAACCGAATAACATTAATTAAACAAATTCGTATGAAGTAGGAACGAACTGCCGCTACGAAAAGATTAGCGTCTCTTTCATTTTATGCCAGTGTTGCCAATATTTCAGTCATAGATCTTATATATCTGAATAGTCGCGCCTTAGACGCGACTAAAATCAAAGGATCGAGTTGATGAGAGCGAGAGAGTATCTGTAGTACTGTAGTATAACCAATAGTGATGCTCACAGCATTTTCGACTACAGTAGATTTGAATTCGATCCAAAGTGGGTTAATGATGTTACGTGCCGTCCAATTAAAACCCAAAGTAGAGCATGTGACGTCATTAACCTACTGCTGCACTCGAAAACGCTATCAGCAATAAAATGCGGATTCGCGCAGATTCACGTTCATGCAGATCATATATTACAAGCGTCCCCAATGAAATTCAACACAGCCGAAACGCGCATAGGTTGCATTCCGATATTCACTGAAAATCTATAATATATATGTAACATGAACTATATATTTTCAATACTAGCGGTGAAACATCGGAACGCAGCCATAGTAGCAGAACACAAACGAGTTATAAACAGTTAAATTCAACATAAACAGTTATAAATACAACATAAATATTTTATTATTCCTATATTCGTCTCTTTGTTTTTTTCACTTGCATAAACATGGCGATAAGATCATGTGAGAAACAAAGATCAAAGATATCGATACTGAATGTTCTTATGGATCATACTGGGGTGCGTTCAGAAATAATACCCGAGTGCATCAGGTATCATTTTATCCTTATTTATCCTTATTTTATCCTTATTTAATATTCGACGAAAAACACGAATAAAATGATACATCAAATGTTTCTAAACTCAGACTTGTGCTTTTCACAGTTGCAAAACTTCTCTCTCTCTCTCTCTCTCTCTCTCTCTCTCTCTCTCTCTCTCTCTCTCTCTCTCTCTCTCTCTCTCTCTCCCTCTCTCCCTCTCTCTCTGTTAAACATAGCCAATGATGATTGCGGACTGCACATTTTAAAACTAAAAACTATCACATAAAATTATCTAAACACACATGATGCGAGTGCTTTAATCACGCATAAAATATAACCAATTAAATATATTTCGCTACTAACATACAAAGAATCCAATTCGCGCTGCAAAATGTACATACGTACGTATGTATACGGCTGCGTTCGATGTTCATTGCCAGTGCTGAAAATCAATAATATATGTGACATTAACTATACATTTTTGGTGCTGGCGGTGAATGTTGGAGCGCAGCCTGTACGTATGTATGTACACGCGACAGTAAAAAAGTAAAAGTTTTTTGAAATTGAAATATCTCTTTTTTCGGTGAGTTTTGAAACACATCGATACATTATAAAAATTTAAATCACTTGCACAACAGACTTGCGCAATGAGGTAAACCAAGTGATGTGATGTGATGTAATTTGATTTCGCTTTTCAAATTTAAAAAAAATGATAAAGATACATGCTCCATACCCGCTGCGTGTATACGATAGATGAAAGAAACGCATATTACGATTAATGTATGTATTTCTATACCACTATACCACTATATATTATATACTATACGAAAAATTTTCTATATAATATGATAAATGAGAAATGCATGCGTGAAGACGGACGGAGAAATGAGCTCGTAAGTCAGCCTTGGTAAAAAGGCATTCTCCGTGAAAAGAGCATATTAGACACAGACGTAAGGCGATGCTTTATTGGTATAGTTAATATTTAACAGAGATAACTCTGACGCGGCAACTGTGATAAAATATGTCGCTCATAAACAGCGCACAGTATACTATAACGAGTTGTGCATTACGAGATAACGTGCGTATTAAATTAGTGGCTCTTTAACATAAAGATTGAAACGGTACGATTTCGATAAGTTTTATTTTCCATATCCCGTATCATCGCATCGTTATACAAGGGAATGAATCTTGCGATAAGTTTCGAGATCTTAATCATTGCGTTTGCATCACCGTGAGAAAGATACGAAATTCTTTCTCGTATAACCGTAGGTCAGAATTCAATTTCATTCAAACTTTTTATATTATACATCGCTACTAACAGTCACACTTATCAATTCTTATCGAATATCGCATCTTATTTAATTGCTAATAAGGAGCGTAATCGAAGCGTAATCAGTATCGAGAGCGAAGATTCAAGTTCACAAAGTTACACGTATTATATATCCATTTTATATATCCGATTGACGATTAAGTAAAGTGGTAATGAAAAAAACGATGAATGATTTCCAATAATGTTCAATTTGTTGCAAGCTCGCATTTTTCATAAATCTCTTTTCCACGCGTGAGCAGGCATATGCAATTATTCTGTGTAGAAAAGTTGTTACAAGTCTATTGAGCAGTGATGCCTGAAACAAGTTTAATTCTTTAGGATGTGTATCTCGACGTGTAGCGTTATATAAGATAACAATAAAATGTAAAATCTTTCGTAAGGTATTCATTTTTCAATTATCTCCTCACTTTGATATATAATATACTTTTATGCACAAACATTTATTAGAAAACATTGATTAATGATCAGTCTCCTTTTTTGTGTTCACGTTGCTCATATGATGTGCATCCGTATCTAATTTACGAATATGCTTTTCCTTTTTAAACACGTCCATATATCATTTCACATAATTTTGATACATAACTTAAAGAAAAGTAACGTATCTTTTGCTGACATAATTGACAAAATTAGAGGAAATAAGGAAGAAAAGTGAAAGCAAAAATGAATAAGCTTATGATATAAGCCGTTCGAAAAGATGCGGATATTCGTATTATCGAAGGAAAAAGAAGAAAATAGATTCGCGGCGCGCGGAAAAGAAAGGGAACATACTTATTTACGATATCACGATAACTTGGCGCATATACATACATGGCAGGCACGTATGTACATACATACGCCGATGCCGCTGATGCATGACACGGCATGTATACGCGCAACGCGCGGAGCCAAGGAGACCTGATTGGTTGATTGAGTGTTAAAGCGCGCACGAATTGCTGACCAATCGACCAAGTCAATTTTCCGTTTGAAATTTGCAGTTTCTCTTTCCTCTCGCAATCCACGTTGTCCACTGTGCCGCGAATGAGGCGTGTTCTTTTTTTTCAATCAGTTTTCAACCATTCTTCATGTACGGATCAATGTCGCGTGATTACCGGAATGCTGTGTGAATTTTTTCTCCTGTGAATCGTTGAATGGCAAAAATCGACTGATAGAATGTAGAGTTTTCGTAAGAAGTCCAGGAAATGCAGAGAGCATGTCGAAAGGTAAGATGAATAAAAAAAAGATCTTTCCTCCCTCATCCCTTCCCGCTTTAAGAACAATGGTAGTTTCATTTCGTAAATTTTATTGAAAATATGTTTTTCATAATTAAGTATATCACGTGTTAGTGGTATATTAATGATACAATACAGATAAGTATGCTCAGCTGCTTATCTCCCTGTGATATTTGGTCTACCAAATGTATAAGAGATCATCGAGATGAAATATTTTATTTTTTTATTCGGTTATGAAACTTAACAACTTTAAACAAAGTTTGAATAAAATTCACAACGTTTGAAAATTACTTTCTATTATTAATTTTATGTATCATAGTAGAGAAATCGTATGTCTTTTAATATAAGGAGAGCTTCGTTGTATTTTCGACATAATGTGTGAATCTTTCTCTTTCGTTTATGATGATAACTGGTAACTACTTGTCGATTGTTGATTTGGCAGGTGTGCCACAAGGTCGTATTCATTGTTCAATGCAAGTTATCGAGTGTTCATAGTTGAAATCAAATGTTAAGCACATTTATAAAAAGTTTAAACAGCAAAAGGAAAGAATCTTTTTTGAGGAAAAATCTTTTTTTACGTTAAAAGATACAGATTAAACATTAATTGCATGTAAATATGGAAACGAAAATAAGTTCTAGTTATGTTTCTTTAGATCTTGCATCGCTTTTCGAATATAAAATATAATTAAAGAAGAGATAAAAATAAATCGAGAAAAATAAGTAGAAAAGAAATGGACTAAAGCTTTCTTGTGTATGAGGCCTTATTTCCCAGCAAATCGATATGAATACATTACATTTAGATTCTAAAAAAAGTCGAATCATTAATATAAAAAAAAAATTCATCTGAAATTAATTGGTAAGACTTGCAGAGAACATTAAAGGATTGAAAGAACAAAATGCTTTCGAGTCGTTAGGTGCTTGTTATCTTCAATTTTTTGCAATTAAAGAAAAGGATTTGTATTTCAGTACAGGGTGTATAAAATTGTTCGATCGATCATTCTCTTTATCAGCATTCTCAAGAATCTACCGCTTCCTCATTCATCTCTTTTATCCTTTATACGCAAGAATCGTTTCTAAGACAAAGATTCAAAAATTCTCTTACGCATATTACCGTTCATTCTTTTATAAAGAAGAGAATATCGATTGCGTTATCTGTAAATAATTAACTATTAGCTTATCATCACTGATCTATTTCATTATGTATATAAAATTATCATATTAGTATTAAATTATTATATTTATCATGTAATTATCATGTAATTGTATCATGTGTGTTCCCTAAAATATTTAAACCTCTTTGAAATTGTGTTATTTTTTTATTACAAAATATGACACACACACACACACACACACACACACACACACACACACACACACACACACACACACACACACAGCTCCAAGAATGACGGTCCTCGATAACTTTATTATTAAGAAAATGGAGCGGTACAAGTCGTTTAATGCTGTCTTTTCTAAAACGCCGATAATTTCAATTTTTCTACACTCATAAAGGAGAGAACCAATGTTCTATTTTCTATTTTCTATTTTAAACGTACTTTCTTTTCGAATTAATTTTTATTTTAATCAGTCACATTAATTAAATATATAACCTTATCTTAGCGTTACTATTTTTGTTAAGTTTCTTTACCTCTAACATTATAGAATATTGTTGTATAGAATATTGTCATACAGAATATTGTTAGACTGAATATTGTTAGACTTGTTAGATAGAATATTGTTATACATATTAAATATGTATATGTTTATGTATATGTTTCTTATATTATCATAGTCCATTCGCGCGCGTAACAATTAGATATGTACATCTTTTTCAAAATTACGCGTTTTATCCGCGTTATAAATCAAGACATTATTCCATTCCCATTTATATATGTGTCGCATATTCTCATAGGAGATGAATATTTCAGATTAATATGCCGCGGGCTCGATCAAGTCGACGGACAGATATCGACAGGAATTGTACGGGAATTCGACAAAGGGTTGACAGTTCTATTCGGCGATATTTTCATACAAACGACTGACGAAAGTAAATAACGATGGACAAAAATGTTCCTATCTATTGTATCGATTTAAATCAATTTCACGTTTTAAATACACGCAAAATAGATATGTATAATGTTAAACATTATACATATACTGGTAATTAATATTATTGATAAGCTTTTTGCCTTTATTTTTTCTATCAAACTAGAGACGCGCATTATGCGTGCACTACATATTTTTTTAAACAAGAAATGAGCAAAAAATAATATACTATTAACCTTTGGATACATTCAACACACACAATTGTCAAAATGATCTCCGTTATGAGAGCTATTCACGAAGTTAGTGCAACGAAGAATGATTGACATCGTCAATCAAAAAAGAGGCAAACTTGAAAGATGTTTTCTTTTAAAATGGAGCATCATATGCCTCAGAAAAATGTTTCTTATATAATTAAAACATTTTACGATTTGAGAAAAAACAATACAAAATGGATACATTTTTAAATAATCATCAAGATAATTACTGTCTCTACATTTTGTCTTTACCTTTTTATTTGAATGGAATTACTTTGAAAGTTTGAAAGATAATTATTCGTGTTTATATGAAAATCCTACCAAATAATCCGGCGTCGCACGCGCATCGATATTCGAAGGCGGAAATTAGCAAGGCTACTGATTTTAAATTAATGAAGAGAGAGAGGGAGAAGAAGAGGAATAAATTACTTTTTAAATCACTTTTAATTTGTTTCTTAATTAAAAATTTGTGTATCGAAATGCTATGTATTTTGTTAAATGATAATTGATTAAAATATATACATTTATACGCATTTAGTATATTTAAACAGCCATGTAAATTAAATATGTTATAATTAAATATGTTTAAATTTTTATATTTCTTTTTAATATATTCTATATAATAAATTATTTGAAAATATGAGAATGACAGAAAGTTAAATAGACAAATTAGATCTTATAATTTTTGTTTAATAGAGAGTTTAATATTTTAAAGACAATGACATATGGCTTGATATATGGTCCGCGCGCGCGCGCGCGCGCGCGCGCGCGCGCGTGTGTGTGTGTGTGTGTGTGTGTGTGTGTGTAACTTATATATTTCATGAAAACTTATTTTACTTAAAATTTATTTTAAATAATTACATAATGTTACATAATATTTTCATATTGTATAAATGATATTAGAGATTTTATTTAGACTCGAATATATTTAAATAATTTATAGCACACCGAAATAAAATAGAGTAATATACTTTCTAAATCTAATTAAATAGATTGTAGCTAAGACGCACAAATCTAATAACAATTTATCGTTATTTTGACGATAAATCAAATTGCTGTTGGAATTATTGAGTTTGCTTATTTTAATTTTAAAACTTTAATTTTTAAGTCTCTCTCTCTCTCTCTCTCTCTCTCTCTCTCTCTCTCTCTCTCTCTGAACTATTCTATTGAACGATTTTTTTAATCTTTCATCAAATAAATCTTTCGTTATTTTCACGATTATTACAATGATTCTAATATTGATGCAAAAATAATTTTCATCACTTTTTTTATTAAATGTTTTAAATAAGTTTGAGTTATAAATATTTTAATAAATATTTTGTTTTCATTGGTTTTCTGTTTTATATATATATTTATTATTTTAGTTGCACATCGATTGATTTGTTTGGATATTGTTTTATTGCGGAATATTTATGAAACCTTCGTATATATTGATTATACGAGAGACATTTCCTGCTTTTATCAACGTTTTGAAAATGGACATTTCAGATGAATGAAATAATCTAATATATTTAATTAAAATATCATTTTGAGGAAAAATATTGTAAGAGTCTTAAAATATATATGAATGTCGCTTTAAGGAATATAAGTTTTGCCATGTCAGTACATATTGCACATAAATTTTGAAAAATTTTCTTTTACTATATTTTCTCAACGCGCAAAGGAATAGGAGGAGAGGAGATACGAGACGATCACCGTCATTTGTTGAAAAATGAATCTTCTAAAATTTTATTGAATCTACTGCAACTTTCAAGATATAAATGATATTTGAGCGTACTATTTGAAGAAAAATTGTACTGCGATTGAATATAAATGCAGGTATACATATACAGATATAAACGAAAATCTTAACATAACTGTTACATATCTATTGTTTTTCTTGATGGGCTTGATGGAGTGACGATTCTGACAATTCCGTTGACGATCACGGCCGTAAATGCAATGCTCCGCGCAAAGGAGCGGTAGGAGATGCTACGAACAATAGCGCATGCTCGTCCGCTCCTCATCCTGTACTCGCTCCTGTAGCAACAGCTCAGTCGTCATCATCGGCTCTAGGCATCAGTCTAGAAAATCCATATCAGAGCGTGAAACCGCAAACGCGGCACTTTTTACTGGCGTTGGTACAATTATATTTTTTATCGGAGAGCTTTGCAGAGAGTATATTTGGAATATTTAAACAGTATTTAAAATAAATTAAGCGAATTAGGAATGAAGTCAAAATCTGATCTTCTCCTATATACTAGAGATTCTTAAGTTTTAAATATTCGTCATTATATTCGTCTTATATCTAATTTCTTACGATACGCTATATTTCTAATACATCAAAGAATTTGCATCAGAATAGCTGTATTAATTGATATAATTGCGCCATATTTGATATTTAAAAATAATATCGAAATTAAATAAACAAACATATACAAACTATCCATCATCCATCCGTTAAACATATTTATTTTGTACTATGAATACTTTGATCAATTTTTCGATGAATTTTTCTTCAAATTATGGCAAAAATTTTCAACAACTTTCACGTTATAAGCGATTGAAGATAAAGGACTGTTCAAGAATTCATATTTAAGAAAAGAAATAAATAACGACTAGCGTTATAAAAATTATAATTGTACCAACCATGTAGTTTTTGACAATATCGCGCGAACGCGGTTGACTTTCTGACGTCGATGTCATCAAGCGTCAAGTAATAAAGGTGATTGGAAATGATTACTCGTTTTAGAGCACGTGTCGCCGGTTGATAGTCGCGTCATTACTACCGGACAGATGCGACAACGGTATGATATTAGAAATATTTGTTTTTTCGAGAAAAGATGCTTTATGTTCACATATATAATGTATTTTGCGCGCGCGCGCGCGCGCGCGTGTGTGTGGTGTGTGTGTGTGTGTGTGTGTGTGTGTGTGTGTGTGTGTGTGTGTGTGTGTGTGTGGTGTGTGTGGGCGCGTGGACACGTGTTAAAATATAGTATTATTCTTGTCTTTACAGAAAGCAGCCCGTAATAATTCTGTAACATATCGTTATAATTCATATAAAATCATTATTCTATACCGTTATATCGCAATGTTATATTGTGATATTGTGATTATATTTATTGTGATGCGTCAAACAGTCGTCATTCTGAAATGTCACGCATAAGAGATTAACTCTTTAGCAATTATCGCTGATATAGACGATAGAGACAGTGAAACAATATTGGAAGCAATCATCTTTGAATAATCAATTATTTTCACTATTTTTTAGACTATATTCTCTTTCTTTTTTTTTCTTTTTTCTCGGATAATAAAAGAATTCACCTTTGCGCATTTATGAATTCTCAAAGATAGCGTTGAAATGGTTAAATCACCGATAAATCCCTCGTTGAGTGCACCGTATAGTAATCGCTTTTAAATTAGCAATCCGGAACTCATTCCCAGAGTACGAAGTAACGCGTCTCTTATTAAGATTACGGAAACCAAGAGGCTGGCTATGTCGTTTCAAAGATTAAGAAAGAGTGTGCGTTCTTGTCGAAGATAAAATTACAAGATCGATAATACGAAAATATAAATATAATTTCTGTAAATGCTAATTAAACACAAATTACAGAGGTTGATTTATTTGTATTTAAAAATTTGTTCCTTTTCAATTTTTTTAAATAGAATTATTTCTGTAAGTGATATTTTCTAAGATGTTGTGGAAATTATCGAAAGAGAGAAAGAGAAAAATAAGAGCTAACAAAAAAGACCAAAATTGAAAAAAATAGAAAATTTACAATAAATTTGAAATTGCAAAGTTTAGTAATAATTTAATATTTCATTTCGTATTTATATATTGTTGTTAATGTCTGATTTTTTTGGTTTTTTAATTTTTTTCTTTATGTTTTAATAAATTTTCTAAAAATAGTTTTGAAGAAACGAAGAGAAAGTAGAAATATTCATTTTCAAGAAGATTAAAAGAAAAATACAATGTCCAAGCATAAATAAGTGATAGCATATTTTTGCGCGCGCGCGCGCGCGCGTGTGTGTGTGTGTGTGTGTGTGTGTGTGTGTGTGTGTGTGTGTGTGTGTGTGTGTGAGAGAAGGAGAGAGAAATGTTAACTATTGCTTCGTTCATGTATATTCAGAAAAGACTCAAGGATAAAGATAATGAAAGAAAAAATAAAGTTATGAAGAAACGAAACTGGACCATAATTCAAGCAATAAAAAAATTGTCTCGAAATCCTGTCGAGCTTTCACGAATTGAAACTCGAGCATTTATAAATTTTTTATATCGATTCGTTAATTCCGTCGCATTGATTAATTTATGTAGAAACGATGTGTCTATTTTACACGTGTTGTGTTTATGCATTATTGTTTTTATTAACATTTACGCTACGTATTATATGATGATTCAGGAAGATTAAGAAATGTCGATAATCGTACAAGAGCTTAATAAATAATTCAGAATCACATAAGTAATTTGAGTGTTCTCACTATGGGTGCTGTCTTTACTCTCTGAGATCTATCCTCGAATACCGTGAAAGGTACTTTCCGAATAATAGGAGAATGCGAGTTGTTTACCACAGCCTCCAATATAGTGACTTGCATCTGTAGGAATGACTATTACCATTGATGGTCGATATTATTGATTTCGAGTATCCAAGAGCTTCGTCTAATAGTTCCGAAGTGGCATCTTGGTGGACCTAGAGCTTCATGATGGATGATCGCAACCGTTTGACAGCCGATCCGGGCACAGATGTCTCGTACCTCAAAGCGTACGCGAGCTGAGAAATTGAATTGCGATATTCCATCTTTCACCTCAAGATTCAATAATCTTGAAGTGAAAGAAATAAAGAGAGAAAATAACGACAGTGACGATGTCGTTATTCCCCAATTATATCCAAAGTTGTCAGATGTTTCTGTAAAAATTTGCTGAAAAAATTTTCCACAAGAATCTCACATCACCAGTCTTTTCTTTCTGAATCTCAAGAGAACTTTCTCTCGCCTCCTTGATTCTCTCTTGATTCTTTTCACGTTGTAGATGCAAAGGGGATAATTACGTGTCAGAAAAAAGGAAGTACCTTGGTTCTCGGTTTATCTTTCAAAAGTTAAGCGTGTCGGCGGATGAAGACGCTATTAGTCGATTAACATGTCTGCCAGGAAATCAATGTGAAACCGCAAAATTCACGACTGACGATAAGTTAAGAGAACATGACATCGAAAAGTTGATGAGATATATGATCCTCCTCCTAAGTTACTCCCAAGAGTAACTCCCTAATTATGCAGAATGTATCTCGGTAGAACTAGACGCACTTGTTTCTAGTTTAAGGATAAGGATGTTTGTTGTTCAATAAGTTTCCAGTGAGTTAATCCAACGGGAATCTGTATCTCACGTTTCTCACGTGAATCCGTTATCTTCTTTAAATCTAATACATTTAAATCGTAAAATATGTGAAAAGATATATTTAATTTAAACTTGAGGTAAAGAATGAGATGATGGATAAGGTTAATTTATATTTATATTTACATTTATATTTATATAGTTATCGAAAAGATTTATGCTGTCCCATACGTCCATAGATAGACCTGTATCTTTATACAAACATCTGTCAAAATAAGAAAAATTTATATTAATTTATTAAGAAAAACAGATTCAAAAGATAGAGAATTATTATATATCTATACAATTGAGTCTGTATAATCGGGCAACTCGGGGTCTGTATAATGTGGCAAAATTTTATCAATGTCCATTTATTCACATCTGAGGAACAGTTCCAATGGTAGTAAACTTTGGATAAAGTTACCAACAAAAAGATCCGTTAGGTCTTTTTGTTGGACTTACCGACACGACGGTTACACGAAAATTATCGGTTAACATTCGCGACGCAGGTTTCTTTGCACGACAAGTTTAACGAGTATGTGTACGACGGATATCGCACAATAATTTACGAAGAACGATATTTCTTCGTAAAGATTTTTTATCATTTCGGTTACTAATAAATATACAAATTAGGTGTAAGATATATAAATATTACTTACCCTATGTGTCTATGTATTCGCAGAGATGTATTTATTCATATCCTTTGCTTATACTTAATATTTTTGGAGCCAAGTTATTGTAGAAACATCTTGAGATATTGTAGAATTTTAGAAAAATTCCCTTTTTTTTATTTTCTAGATACATTTGCTTTCTGGAATCGAGACATCTCAGGTGAGAAAAAATAACGCTACGAAGTGTTGATAACGCAGTTGTTCGGAGGCAAAATGGCTCTAAAAATGGCTCTCTCGATGAACGGCACAAAGTCACAAGTCGATCGCAATTATGTGTTGAATGTTCTGAATTATATTGACGAAGTGAACGAGTCGTTTAGCATCGAGCAGATCAAATGTCTCGAACTCAAAGATCGGGAACATGAAAATCAAAAGCAGGAACAAGAAGAATGCGAAGTAGACTGGGACACCATATTATGCTGGCCTCGGACGCTTTCCGACACTTTGGCTACTATTCCCTGTTTTGATGAGCTCAACGGTATACCTTACGACAATACTCGTGAGTATACGTGCATATCATCGTTACAAAATTCGTAATCGGCATTCTAACAATTGGAGAATACTTTTTACTAATAGCAAATTATCTATCCCGAATTTCGTCCTGAAATGGATATATGGACTATAATCTGGTTAATGAGAATTTGTACATTTAATAAAAAAGAAAGAAAATCCATTAAATTGTGAAGAAATATTTCTCACGGATAAGTGACATATACAAGAAAGATTTGAATTGGTAACATAGCGTGTGCTGGAATAATAATTTCCGTTCCGATATTTGTGTAATACGGTAGTGTTAATTGAAACATTTCCTTATGTACAACGTACAGAGCTTCGATATGCGATCGATGGTTTATGGAACATATTTTCACCGTTTCTCACGTGTCGTGTTAAAAACTGTAATCACTTTTTTAATAACTAGAACCCGTTATAAATACCCGTTATAAATAAATCGAAACTTTAACAATTCTGTATTAACTTTCTTTACAAATACAAATTTATATATAATGCAATAGAATTTATTACAAGATTTTATACATATCTCTTGCAGACTCGCAGACTTTTTGATTAAAATTTCAAGTCAAGTTTATCGCCGATGATTAAATCTCGGCTTGACGAATTAAAGTCTCGTTTCGACATAGTCCATTTCTCTCAATTTGATCGCCAAGTTTATCGGTAAGTCAGTTGATACTACCGAGAAAGGGGAAGAATCTGCAAGAGCTTCAACCTAGATTCGATCGAAACAAGTTCCTATTGGTGAAGTTTAATCGAACTAAAGTTCTTGAAGCCCAAAAAGCTCTTGTATTCGATAAATATATAACGTGACTTGAAAGGTGAAAATGTAATAAAACTCTCTTTTTTTTACATAAGTATAAAATTTAGACGATTTAAAAAATAACTCTATTCGTTTATTTAGAGATATACATCGCATTTTTTCTTTTGTTCCCTTTAATTTGAAAGGTTTTTTTATTAAACAGCAAATAGCTTATTGTCATAGGTAATAAAAGTAATAAAACATTAAATTTTCTCTCGATGAGTTTTCATATTCTTTACTCTTGTTCCTTGATTTTAAAGTAGATTGTTTTGGGGAATTTCTACAGATATCTTTTTAATATTCGTTTAGCCTGTAACCAAGATATCTGGAAACGGAATGGAAACTCGTAATAAAGAAGAGGGTGATGGAGGTAGAGGTGCGATAATACTCGTAAAATACGAGCGTCGTAAAATAAGAGCGTCTCTTTTCTCGTTCTTTAGAAATTGAATGCAGCATCAGAAAACGAAAAATTAAAGAGAATAACGACGGTCAAGATTTGACGAGATTTGACGATTCAAAGTTTTAATCTGATTCTAATTCCAATTAATCAAATAAGAACAATTTAAATTCTGAAGTACTCTCTTTCGAGAGACTCGTAAACTGAACTTTTGTTGATCTCGCAAGTGCATTTTTAATATTAAAAGCTTTTTGATATCTAAATTTTAAGTCTCAGAGAAAGAAAGATAGCTAATCTCAAAGCTAAGAAATTATTCTTCTATGTCGTAATTTTCTTCATTGTCTGAGTAATTGTAAGGAGAATTTTAAAATCACAATAATACTTTTAAATTATAATTATATAAAATTGGATTTGATAGTGTAATATGTATCGCTTTGATTTGAATCACAATAGTTTACTCCCGAAAGTTTACACAAGTGACAGAAACGATCAAAATGATTAAATCGCGTGATTTATCTCTCCTTCATTTAATAAAGATAATAAAAGTTTGATAAAATACTATGTGAATAAATCGCGGAGATCATATAATAGAGTAGCATAAAACTCTGGAAATATGGATTTTAATTAAAGCGTTAGCCAAGTGCGTTGTTTGTTTTCTCCTTGGGTGTGAACCTCGAAAGCTATATCCGTTTGAATCGATCTCGCGTAAGTACACAGCTGGCATTATCTTTTTGAAGAAAAGAGATTTTTGAAGAAAAGATCATTCGATCGCTTATCAACGCTTTCAATTCATTCAACGACGATACGTAGGATATTAGAACAAGCGAAACGAAAAGTGAATAAGAGAAATCGTGACTTTTATTAAAACTCCACATGTCATATATAAAATATGTCAGATAACAAATTACGAATAACAAATTACACGGTACGGTACAAATTATAATACTTTTTGTTGAAATTCAAAAGAATTTTTTATTAATATTTAGAATATGTAAATTATTTTTGGATACTAAAGAGGATATTTAATTGATATGAAAAATATTTGATCAAATTATTATAGAAACAGCTACATTGTAAATCTGTTAAAAATAGTGGCACGAAATTGGTGATATAATTTGAATTTATTTCATATAGATATTTAATACCTAAAATCTTGCTGTAATTAGCTTTCTTTCAGTTGTAAATCATTACTATTTTTTATAAAAAGGTCTTCTGTTCTTTCTTTCTGTTATTTTTTATAAGACTAATATTATAGAATATTATCCATTATTATATATATAATAAAATTATATTTTATTTATTTAAAAAGCTTTCTTTTGAAACTTGCAATGTTATTTATTTCAAGGAAAGTAGATTTTAAATTAAAAATAATATACTACTATCTAATAATAATTGAATAGCGTTAAACATAGCGTTTATAATTAAATAATAACTATAACTAAATAGCTTAAACTCCAGATAAAACAAATAATAACTTTTTAACATATAAAGACGAAGCTTATATCACGACAATTAAAAAATCTGATACCGAATAATATACGTCACGCCTCGTAAGGGAGAAAGGCTTTCAATAATACGATCGATATGCGGATAAAGAGTAAAGAGAGGAAATCTATAAAACAATGATTACACGCGGTCGCATGTTGTTACTTTATAAGAATATCGAATTGTCAATGTTGAATTGGACATCGATGCTTAATAATCGCATTCTAAAATTCAACATACATATATTATATCGGTGACGAATTTATCGTACTTATTGGTCCAAGCGGTTACTATTTTACCTTACGACATCAATCATCGAAGAAAATCAATTTATACTTTCATATTTGATTCAAATACATTCCTTTTATAAAATGTGTTGAGATATAATCTTATCTTTATAATTCTTATCTTGATGTTTTTGTCATCATTTCTATTTGGCAGATATCCTTTTTCAGCGTGTATAGACTCAACCAAATTGGAATACAAGAGATATTCAGCAGCCACTTTTATTTATCGTTACTGTATTGTATAGACCTTCTATAGACATTTTTTTTAAACATACTGATTTTAACAAAATTTCCGTAAAAAAATTTGTGTAAGAGATCTCAAAGAGTTATTTCAAAATAATTGCAAACCCGAACCGAAATAAATAAAGCAGCTTTTACTTCTATTTCACGATAATGAGAAGTATTCCTGCCAATTAAACGCACTGATAACGTTCCATAAAATTTCCAAGATGGAAATATCAATTATTTTTAACACAGAATTTCTCTCTCTTTCTCTTTCTCAATATATCGATATATATTATACCTATATAAGAAATACATAAAATACGTATACGTAGGTATATCATCCTTCAAAGGTATTAATAATAAAATAAATAGAATGGAACAAAGGAGAGAAAGAAAAATTCGTCGAAAAAAAGACAAAAGAAGAGAGACAAGAGCCAAAAAAAAGAAGAAAAGGAGAAAGAAAGTAGAATAGGAAGGAAGAAAAAAAGAAAGAAAGAAGGGAGGAAAGAACAAGTTGAAAATAGTTTGAAAATGAAAGAGAGATAATGTAGATAAATGATATAAAACGATAATTTTGAAAAATGCAAAAGTATGAAAAATAAAATAAAAAGTTTATTCCTTCGCATTCAATTAAAATATGTACAAAAAAGAGTTATTAAATTATTATCATATATCGAATGAAAATTTATCGCTGTAAATGAATTTATGTTTAGGGCAAAATATTATATTACGTATCTGCATGGTGCGATACGGCACGGTCAAAGAGTGTTTATTAAAGGGCCTTTTATTGGTTAGCTTTGGCTGGCTTTTAACGTGAATTAATAATTTGCCGCTCTCTTTCTGAACTGGCTTTGAAACACAAGTCGTGCTAATTCTTTTCATTATATTCAAATAACGGCCGAGAGCCAAGATATGTGCGATATAATTGAGAAACGTCATAATTTAAAAATACCGTAGATATATAATATTTGTTGCGAAACAATATTCACGTCTCTCCCACCACTCCCCCCCCCCCCCCCTCTCCCCCTCTCATCTTACTTTACTGCGTGCGTGTCAGCTTATAATGTATTATAATAAGCGACTTAATAAATTCATATGAGCCGATACTCAAGTATATCTGAGAAAATTGAGAAATGATTCAATTTGAGTGTGATGGTAACAAATGGTTAATAATCGCGTCAAAGCGGAACAGGACTTCAAAGTATCAAACAAAGGAACAGAGAGCATACTCGACTTTACGGAAGCAGCAACTCGACATTCATACAAAAGCTGAATTAAGGGTACATTTCTGCTATGCAAAGTTCCACGCGAAAGCAAAAATTAAACGAGTATACTTGTCGAGAAAGCTCGCGGCTTTATTTAACATTAAATAACAGATAATTATATAATAATATTAGAGATCTTTCCAATATCATAAATTTAATAAAGTTAATATTTATTAAATTTACATTTAAAGTTACATTTAATTTATCATTAATTTAAGTTTTATTTAAAATTTGTTGTCACTTTTTAAAATACTCGGTAAAAGTATATAGATAATATGTATATATAGAGTTACGCGTGCAAGATATCTCTGATTATTTTATTATTGAAAGCGAATCCTTTTAACATGCTTGTTTATACATAGATCATAATTTATAATTTATATTCATGCAATTTATAATTATATGACAATGTATACATAAATCATACGTTATCTTGTAATTTCAAACGTTTCGGAATTTACAATTATATGGATATAATTATACGGATACTCTTTTTAAATCTTTTATTTGAATAATGTTCATAATTTAATTAATTTATGTATCTCGTTGTATCCGAACAAATCGAATCGATAGCACGACTTGGATATCTATATTTGCACATTAAAAAATCTGTCGCTATCTTTTTAAAATCATAAATATTATAATCGATGATCGTAAGTGCATTTACATCTTATCACGAACCAACGAACGGTCAACCAAAAAACCAAAATCTGGCGTGACGATAATTAAATTGACGAGAAATTCATGTAGGAAGGATTTAAAACAGAAACGTATAAAATATAACTTTGAGAATTTAAAACTCAGGACTAAATTATCATTCCTTAATTAGACGAGAGAAAAAGGACTTGCGTTCATTCTCATGATGTGATTCGTGCGAAATTTCTCTACAACACAATAATTCTTTTATATTTTCCCTTGATGATGTATATTTACTATTCATTTGTGTTTATTACATTTGAATATTTTTATAATTATAATACAATTAGTATGTACGTATGTAAATATTTGATTAAGAATTATTTTATTCGAAATAAAATTCCTATCAGACAATAAAATGTCGATCCTTGGTCGAGTAAATTAAAGGCTTTTCTTAATTTTCATAATAATAAGGAAATAAGTTTATCAGTTTTTTATTAGAATTCTATTTCTGGAATAACAAAAGAAGAGAAACCTAATCAAAAAATGATGTACATACATACATACAATTTTCACAGGATTTAAAGAATTTATGTTAGTTTTTGACCAAATACACGTATATACGGATATGAAAATATTCTTGTAATAAAAAATTGAATGTGTGACACTTTGTGATTTTATGACTTGTCGGGAACGATAATTTAATAATCGGTTTATATATGCGATTCGAATGGTTGGTCTACCACTGCCGTCGCCCGAGGTCACTCGAAAGAGCCCAAAGAACTTCTGGATATTGTTTTAAAGGCGTTCTCTTGGTACTGATCTAGAAAGAGGCATTCAAAAACCTCTGTCTCCAGTTAAATTAATTAAAACGCTGCACTTTCTCGCGCGGTTAACGAAATCATTCGTAGAGACAAAACCGTACACCCTATCATACCCTCTATCATACTATATTATAACAAGGCTTGAAAAGGCGACAGAGACTAGGAGAATGTTTTCTTTTTCTCTTTACGTCGTAATAAATGGTTACAAAAGAGCATTCGTTCACGGGTGATTCGATTCGAGTATCAGTATAGGCCCATAACACATGCTTTACGATATCTATCTGCTGACGTGGCCTTTTGCTTTTGTCAGGCAATTTGCGCCAGAAATCGAATCATACAAAGCAAAAAGCTCGGAAATATTTATTCGGAGATATTATATTTTTCAGTTAGCTATGAGAAGCGCGCGGGTGAATTATTTTCATTTTTTCTTTTTAAAATATACAAAGTCTCTTGATAAAGCAATGTTGATAATTATTTTTTATATTGATTTTATAACAATTAAATAAAACGTTATATCAATCTCGTGTAGAATAACACGCGCGCATCACACACACACACACACACAATCATTTTCTTTATTTTTGTTGTACTATTGGAATTATTTATATATAATTATATAAATTTATATATGTATTATTTCTTTGCAAACTTTAGAAATCTGAATTTGAGAAGATTATAAAAGATCAGCATCGTTTTTCAATTCGTTTTTCAATCTTATAGTCACTTTTCGTTGTTTTTATAAAAAAAAAACTTCTTTATTTGGCAGCTCCTCAAATGCATTGATTAAGAATGATTCATTTAAGCTTATATTTCCCATTAATTAATTAGTCATATTTATATAATCAATTTCAGCTACGTGATAATTATTGTTATCCTATTATGATATCCATCCATTTTGTTTACACAACAAACGTGTACGTACATACACAAAAGTAAGTACATTAGCAAATGCATGAAAGACCTTGTTTGTGGAAAGATTTACAATTGTTTACCGATTTACTTTGAGCTTTTCATCCTTGTTCTTTCTCCTTTTCTTCTCAATACTATAAAACTCGATTATAAAGAGATTGAAGTAGGAATATTTTAAAACGTTACATTTTTAACGAAAAATATACCGTATATGCCGCGTAGGCATATAAATCTAAAGGACATATAAATCTTGTGCTGTTAAATTATTTTTTTATATGCGTAGTTTATAAGTAAATAATAATATATTCCTATATTCCTTTTAAAATTATAAACAGACAAACTTATACATATATATATATATATATATACTTGCGCGCGCGAGTGATGTGTTTATAAATTGTAAACTCTTGAAATAAACGTAAAAATTTAAATAAAAATGGAATTATATGATAGAATAAATAAACGATTTTGCAATGCAAATACTTTTTTAATCAAATTAAATATAGTAATCTGCGTGATATTTTCTATTTCAATGTGGAAATATCCGTGTGACATGATATCTGCTTGCAGTAAATATCATTACGAAATTTTGTCCTTTATTTCTAATCTTCTCTCTAGTCTTCTTTAAAATTATTGATTGTAATTATTGTAAATGAAGGAAACTGCGAGCCGTTTTATATCACACCCGATATAAATTTTATCTTTTGAAATGATCATGGTTATATCGTTGCGAAATGTCTTTTATTTATCGTGTATAATATCGCGTTTGATAAACGTATGAGTTTATCGAAAAATAAACATAACTACGTGAAATTTTAGTAGTATATTCAGCGCCAATTTATACAAATCAAGAATAATGTAATGTGATACATCTCAGTGTATTTTTTATTTTAATCAAGTATTTTAATTAAGTATACCTCACAAACCCTGTTTAAAAGGAGAAAGTGTTCCTGGTTATATCTACAAAGTTCCCGAGAGTATATTCCGTTTTTTTTTTTTGAGAATACAAGTTTGAAGTTTCCAGTGCTACAATGTTGCTCTCTTGGGACGAAAGATTAGAAAAAAAAATTTAGAATACGAACTTATAAATACGTGACTTTTGTGCACTTTAAATAAAATATCTCATGATAAATAGACCGGTGTATCAAGCGAATAATAAAAATAGATCTTATATAGGGAAAGAAATCATTATTAATTTATTCACATTTTTTTTGTTTATTTTGTCTGTTGATTATAGTTTTACTATTGATGATTGATCCTTTTGCGGATGGATAATATCTACGATTGTATGACACAAACTGCGAGCTACAAGCCGCATCGACCGATTGCAGGAAATACAAATGGGCGTGGCAATTAATGCACCGCATCGTTTATGAATATTTACTATTCAATCAGTGAAAAAGCCGTCACGCGCGAACATGAGAGGGTTACTTTGCCAGTTGTATTTGTTATGAGACCGAAGATAATATTTTGTACAATTTACAGCAAGATAAATACTATTTACTTTAAAGAATAGTATGAGAAACGCAAATATTCATGTACAATCATGGTACGTTCATATTTATGAGAGAGAGAGAGAGAGAGAGAGAGAGAGAGAGAGAGAGAGAGAGCAAGGATCAAAAATGTTACTAGAGAAATATTCATGAGCACATTTCTGTTGACGTAACATCATGAAAATATGGAAATTTGAAAAAGAGAAATTTGATTGGAAACTGAGGTGATATGAAGCTGGGTTTTTCGCAAAGGTATTCTAAATATTAACTCTTTGCACTCGACTATCTCTTCTAAGGGAACATCGTAAATATAACGACTCGAATGTTCCTTCCAAGGGAACACGAAAAGATTGGAGATAATTATAGAAATGCGTATCGATAAAGTTTTATTCCCCAAATATCATTTAAATAGAGTAATTATTTCCATACACTATCATTTTACTTGAAATAATATGTTACCAATTATTTTGTGACTAAATATGTTCGTGTTGCTGAAGGTGATTTGGGAATAGATGATTTGAAAAAAATCTCCGAGTGCAAAGAGTTAATAATAATAAAGTCTAAAAGATCTAATTAATCCGGAATTGACTTTTTCTCGAAATACAGATACATTTGATCACGTATATAGTTTATCGATGGAAATCAATTACATTCAATTAGAATTTCATTTACATTCAATTAGAATATTTAATTGTAAAATAGATCTATTCGAGAGAATAAAGAATTTACGCAAAATTTATCTTTCATCCGTTACCTATTACTTGCAAAATTGTTCAACTATATGAGGGAGAACATTATTATGGTGTAATAATGTTATCTGTCCTGTATAGGAGTACACGTGCGCGCCACAAATTTCTACGATATTTGCGAACATTTGCGAATGCTGAGAGTAGCGTGGCAGTGAAAATCGATGCGTTATTATCGGGTATAATTCTATTATCGATAGTTAGTTAAGTATCGAAGTAGAGATCGGAGAACTTGGTTGCTCTACGAACGCGTCGATAATGATGTTAATGTCGATGAGTAAGTATTCGCGCATGTCAAACTTGAAAATAAGTCTTGGGAAATGCTAGTCAATTAAATTTAGTTTCCAGCGAATTATTATAATCGATATAAAACTCCAGGAGTAAGATATGAAATATTATTTGCGATAAATATTTTTGTTTTATAGAAAGATGTTTCAGAAAAGATTGTCAAAAAGAATTTGAAAAATTCATTTGACACTAGTTTGATCTCACGTACATGTAACAGCGCGCAATGCATACTAGTTCTTGATTCTTGGTGAGACTTGTTTATAAAAATTTATTAACACCGACGATGTGGAATTATACATCACACACGTAACACTTAACACGAATAGCTCTCTTATGTTCAGCCGATGCGAAAAAAAGAGAAAGAAAAGAGACAGTGTGCTCCGGGGTATAGCCCATGTAAAATGCTGCCAACAGAGCTCGCACGCACGCAAATATTCATTTCACGCATTCGAGTCGCGGGGGAGATGGGAGAGAAAGACAAATAAACAGGACAAGAGAAGTGACGCGAGGATGTATGTGAAGAGCATTATTCGTGCAGCTGCACCCGTCGTATTGCATTTCCCAGTGATGGATGAATCATTTAATGTTGGAGCGCTGTGAGCTTATTCATTTTTTAATTAATTGTATTAAAGTACAGAGAGAGAGAGAGAGAGAGAGAGAGAGAGAGAGAGAGAGAGAGAAGAGAGAGAGAGAGAGGAAGAAAATGAACGAATGGAGGTGAGGTGTATGATTTTCTTCATAAAACTCACAAAAATTGTTATGTTATCTATGAAATAACATTGCTACGTTTGTAGATATAATGATGAAGTAGACATTTAAATAGAAATCTGATTTTTAGTTGGTTGAAATTTCGAGACAAATTATCATGCTCTGCGACTTGGTTCGAAATTTCAATCTTTAGAGTTAAATTAATTTATACTTTATTTATACAAAAAAGGGAATTTACCTCATTTTCTCGAATGTATTATATTCTCGAGTATTTAATATAATTTTGCTCTTCTCATAAAAAAGTTACTTTCTGCATATTTCTTTGTTAATTATTTCGCATTAATTGTGACAAATTCTTTGAACAAGTATCGAAAAGACATAGAATATCTTACAACACGATAATAAATTCTTTTCGATCGACTTACTCAGTAGATTTTTCTTTGCGAAAAATTTAAAGGAGAGTTATTTTGTGGAGAATTTTTCAATTTTTCACATAATATATCTTTCTAAACTAATATTGTGTGAGGCGAAATTTATTTGAAATTATTTGAATAACATTTTATTTATCTCTTAATTTGGGATCTTTTATTATATCTCGCTACATTTTTTTTTCCAAATACAATATATAAAGACCTCCCAACTTTTTGCAAAGTTTTATTATTGAGATCAAGGATGCGTCTGTTGTAGCGCCTGTGTTAGAAAAAGGAAAGAGGCGGAACGGATCGCTAATTAAAAGTCGTAGTGACAGACGTTTAATCGAATTTCAACGTCGCCAAAGTGTCGTATTACCACAGAAGTGCAGTCTGAAAGGAAACGCGTCGATATTTGTTAGCGAGATGAACATGAGAAGCGAGAAAGTGCCGAGCGGATATCAATCTGTGGCGTGAGCGTGCGCACGCTATTAATGAAGTTGTAATTAAATCGCAGACTTGGTTAATGATACATCTAGCGGAGAACCAAGCGAGAATCTCACTTACGTTTTGTTCATCAATCTGATTATCGCTCTAATAGATAAAATTTGTCTAGAAAAATGAAAACTTTTTATTCGATATATACATGTCTTTTTTCCTATTATTTTCGCGATATTACTGTATAATTATTGTATGATAATCTTGGAAATTTTAAACAATATATAAAATATTTTATAATCCTATTTCTTTTTTTTTTTTTTTTAATAAAAAAGAGATGATTATACGGTCAAAAATAAATTTAATAACATAAAATAAAATTATTTTTACATAAGATTTAAGAAAATAAGGTTTAAGAAAAGAATGATTTAAGACAGAATATTCATTGAATAGTGATATTAATAAAATAATTATTTCGTTCTTTTTATTAGTTAAATTTTAAAAACAGATTTTGATGATCTTTTAATACAAATGTGTGTGGAATATTGCGATAAAATAAAAAATTTTGAATAAAAGTTATTATCCTTAAATAAGTTAGTATCCTTAGATGAATAATTACTAATGCATTTGATAATATTACAATAAGATGACACATGTATGCATCCACGCACACCTGCGTGCAAAGTGAGAGAGAGGGGGTGAGGAAGGGGGAGAGACGGATATTATGCGTCAATGTTTAAATAAAAGAAATCATCCTTTTCAAAAAATACATTAGTATTTGAAAATAATAAAATGCAAAGAGATTTCTTGATATATTCTTGATATATTCCTGTTTATCTGTCTTATTCTTTCTCATATATAAAGTAATCTTCTCTCTTTATATTATATATGTCGTGATTGATCGGACACCCTATTTTTCGAAGTGTTCGCTTCGATAAATACAAGCAAAAGCATGTATGCTCCGATTTATTCATGCGCCCCATTATTGATTATCGAATTGTGTCAACATCTGGTAAGCATCTCCCACAGGTGTATCTCGGCGGTGATGCGTATGGAAATGTTAGAATAGATACAGACGATTAAATGAAGACTAGGTTGGCAAGTCCGTACGTGCTCTTGGGAAATTAACAAGGGTACATATTAAAAGAAGACAAGCTACCGTTTAAAAACAACGATCTTCTGAAATGCTTATATTGGCACGCATTTCATCGATAATAAATATTTGTAAAATATTCACGGTTATAGGAGAATTGTAGAAAAGGATCAATTATATAATAACAAATTTTATCGTTTTTGGAAGAAATGTTTAGCGGTATACATATGTACTTAAAAACATATATACGATTTGTAACGCAAACATATTGTAGTTTGCTAGTCGCACAAATATTTTGATACAATTTTCATTTACTTGTTATAAATTATTATTACTAAGATAAATGCTCTTTATATAGTTATTCACGTACATCTAGATACTATTAAGAATGCATTATTTTTCTTTTTTCTAAACTTGGGTTATAAATATTAATTATTAAATTGTATCATGTTGTGACCTAGTACTTTACCTAGCACAAAACCAATATTCAAACACGCATATATATTCAATTACGGCAAAACAATTATAGTTATTACTAACAACAAGAGTTTCTCGGTTGCTGTTATATCCTTAGGGAATTAACCATGCGCGTGATTGCGTTCATTACTGGTACAAGGTCTAATTATTACATCAAGTTTGTTTATCACCGCGTATATATTACGCGTATATTTGTCGTGTTGTTGAATTGTTATTTCTTCTCTTAAATCCTACTAAATACACACACACACACATATATATATATATATCTGTATATACTTATACAAATAAATAACATATATGAATAATTAATGCATAATAATTAAATTAATTGAAAATTGAAATTTAGACAGAAAATGATGGGAAACATCTATCGCATTTCGAAATCTCCACAATCTCATCTGTATTTATATAATGTATTATGAATGTCTGTAATCTATTTTGTGAAAATAAGATTTAATTTTTTTTTTTTTTTTTTTTTATTGGAACATCTGTCGATAGAGCTTGCTCGGCGCTCTTGTGATGCGAATGTAGAGCGTAAATGTACAAACTGAACTCGGAGACAATGCGCGTATTTAAATTGAAATAAAATCTCAACGGTGTTATTTTGATCACAATGCAAATCTCAATAAATAGAATGGGCTTGGACATAATTTGGGATTTTCCCCTGCCAGAGAACTACTCAACTTCGACAAAATCTTATTTTCTCAAGACACACCGCAATCGATGCAATATAATGAAAATAATCAATGCATTTTAAAGATGAAATTATTGTTTTTCTATTAGTTTCTCTCTCTAATAGAGAGTTTTTTGAATAAAGAAACTTGTATTCTAATTATACATGTTATCTTTACTTATACAAGTATACTAATACAGTTTAATACCGTTCTACGTTAATTCAAGTAGAGTGTACAATACAACAATAAGATTCCTGCTGGTTCACTGCAGCCATCATGAATTATGACATCGGAAGCGAGAAAATATGTAAAAATTCTTGCAAAATGAAATAGAAACATTTTTTGATAAAATTATGTTTTCATTCTAGATTTGTATGATATACCGAAAGTTCTTTTTTCACTCCGTTAATTAATAAATAACCATACATTTAGAACTGAATTGTGATTCTTTTTTTAATTAGGCATTTATTTTCTAAATATATAGTTATTTTTCGGTATCGATTACCGGAGCAAAACAGGAGAGTTTTTGATATATTTTACAAGTCTGTTTTATTTCAATGTTATATCAAATATTATTGAAAAATGTTTCCGTTTTAAGATATTTTCCTAGAATTTCCTAGATAATTTCCTAGAATTTTTATCACGTGTTTTTCTCGCTTCTGACGTCGTAATTCAAGATGGTGCGGTGAATGCAGGAGCGTTGTCTAAAATGTTTAATTCAATAGATATTGAGGCAAATAAATCTTAAATCTTAAAATTAAACTATTTTCTTCATCAAGATTTATTCGAAAAATAACTTTATATCACTCGTTATCATCTTGTGTATTTTTATGTTTGATAATTTTAAACATTATTTCAAGAGATATATTTATCAATAATAATTCATAGACAAGAACATACGAGTACACGTGTACGCGTGTACGCATACCCGTGCAAACGCAAACACGTATACATGCGCGTATAAAATTGATATCGTATTAATTATAAAACTATGACAAAGTTCTCTCGTGGCAGATTAATAGTTTGCATAAGAATTCCCAGTAAAGGTGCATATCCATTAATTTCCAAGAATAATTATGAAATTTTATGACGCACTCCACGACTCTCGCGTCACCCATTGTTTTGGGCGGCTTTATACGATAAATAGACGTGCACTAACAAGTTTTGCGAACTTGTTTAAACAAAACGTTATTATGAGTAGTCGATCATTATTTTCAGGCAAGAAGTTGTTTATTACCGATTTATTAATAATAACGATGAGGTCTATCATCGCTCAGAAATTTATCTATGTAAATTGATTATTATTAAAATTGTCTGTGTATATAGAGATGATATACGACTATTTTAAACTTTCTTCATTGACAAGCTCACCGTGCTATGATTAAGAAAATTAGAATGCGATACATTGAGGCTGTTATTGCTGCTGCTGCTGCTGCTGCTGCTGTTGCTGCTATTGTTGCCGCTGTTGCTGCTGCTACTGCTGCTGCTGCTGCTGGATGTTGCCGTTACAAGATCCGGTCGCTTCAGAGCCGACCTCTTTATTCGCGTATCGATTCATCCAGCATTTTTCCTTGTAGTTGTGAATAATGCAACGCAGACGATATTCGCAGCACAGTTTAGCGGCGTTACGAGATCGTGAAAAATTGCCGAGAATGCTGGAAATCGTCTCTCTCGGGTCACTCAAGTGCGCATGACACATCGGAATATTTGTATTTAGATAACAACGACACGCGTTGTATCGAATTCATTTCGAAAAACATCGCCATGCAAACGTCCCGCAAAGGAGAGAAAATATTAATTTCCAATGTTTGTATGCACGGGATAGCTTAATTTTATTCTATTAAACATGGATATATTTTTATATTTTACAAGTTAGGCATACCAATAGTTACATCTCACATCAAACATCATGTTCCTGTCTAAAAAAGCATTGTCTCATTTTGTGTAGCATTCCTATATGATGATAACGCGCATAATGTATGATATAATGATAACTTTTTTATTACATTTCCACTTATCGATTGTTGAGATGCATATCAAAGATACGTGCAGTTGAATTAATTTAGGTGAATGTTTTGAACATTTCGAAAGAATAAACATTCTTTATTTACAGTTACTTAAAGACTAAAAGAGAATTTCCTGAGTAAGAGAGAGAGAGAGAGAGAGAGAGAGAGAGAGAGAGAGAGAGAAAGAGAGAGCGGATACAAATTGCTAATTGAAATCTGTTGCACTTTCAGAAAACGCCAGTCGTTGGTGTTGGTCGAATGGAACTTGGGACCGTTATTCCAATTATTCCATGTGTCGCGATGTGCGGCTGCCGACCATTGAGCCTGGTGTAGAAATTTCAACTACACTTTATTTCATCGGTTACAGCCTCTCCTTATTTACTCTAATAATGGCGGTCTGCATATTCATCTATTACAAGTGAGTTGAGCCTCAATAACGCGCAATCTGAAATTCTCTTCCTGTCTATCGCGTTATTTTATTTAAAAAGAATCAGGCTGTTGAACAAACGGCAGTTCTTTGGCTTTGGTTCTTTGCTGTTTTAATTTTAATTTTAATTTAGAAAACTTAGCTTCAGTTTGATTATGAATCATTTGTAGCGAATATTTGCTCAAGAAGAGGAATCACACAGGATTTTCTTAATGTTGTATAACAGGCCTCTCTAAAACAGGCCTGTCTAAAGCTAGATTCTTCGAACTAAACGAATTTCCACTTTTCCGTTGCCTCGTTAAGGGAGAGGGAAAATAAAAAAGGATAGACGACAGACTTTGTCGTCTATTCCTTTTTTGTTTTCCTTGCATTAAAGATATTTCTTTACACTGATTCTTTAGACTCCTGCATAGATTTTCAACTTTCTGCATAATCTCTCTGACATAATTACCGGCATTATCGCAGCGCAAGGTCTCGAAGCAAACAGTTGAAACACCGTATTCTACGATCTCGTTGAATTGAATTCTGAATGTTGAATTCCGCTCGATCGTTTCTGTTTGTTTCGTAATTTAAATCACGCGCTAACCTACTTTAATTAACTTTATATAGCAGGAAAACATTCCAGAATTTCTCAAGACATCAATCGTCTCATATCTTTTCCGTAGGGAATTACGATGTCTCAGAAACAACATACATACGAATCTAATGTTTACTTACATCCTGGCTGATTTGACATGGATCTTAACTACTGTGATGCAGGTAAATATAATGTATGTGTAATGTATGTATGTATGTATGTATGTATGTATGCATGTATGTATGTAGGTCTAACTTCTAAAATCTCTAACTTTTATTTAAATAACTTTGTCAATTGTACATTATATATATAACATATATACGTATTAACAAATTATATTTGAAAATGCAGCATTTGTCTCGCAGCATTTCTTTATTTCTTATATAAATTATTTATATTATTAAAATTTGCAAACGTTACGTAAGAGCATGTATTTTGCAATGTTGAAATATTATTCGATGGAACGACTTTTTATTAAAACGGTCAATGTATATTATATATTATATATTATATTTACTACGTAACACATGCTTTAACGCTTTAACGCTATTAACTATACTTTGTGATTAAAAATCGTATTCCCACCGCAACTCTTTGTTTATCTGTAATAAAATAAATAATTAAGCAAGTGCTCTCTACAATTTCAAATTATGAATGATTAAACGAGCAATAATGTATCGATTTTTAAATTTGATTTTTAAATATTTTATCAATTTAAATCTTTATTACTAACTATGTTGCGTTAAATTATTTTAATGCAACACGAGGTATAATATATGTAGTGTTGCTTTTTTACATATTACAATATTAATTCCATCGCGCTTTGATTGAAATTTATAATCTATCATAGAGTAAGAGCGAGAATGACAACGAGAACGAGAAAGAAAGGAAGAAAAGTAAAGTTGACTATAGAAATTTGTTCTCGAATCTCGATCGTTGATAAGTTGAAAAAGAGATGGTTTACTTTCATAGCATTCTTCGTTACGCGAGAGGGTCAAATCTTTATTAGTAAACGTGATAAGATACGATATGAAATTGATCGGAAAATCCTTACGATTATATATCGTATTTGTCTAACAAATTTGTTCATAGTTTTTCTTTCTTTATCGATGTGTGTGTGTGTGTGTGTGTGTGTGTGTGTGTGTGTGTGTGTGTGTGTGTGTGTGTGTGTGTGTGTGTGTGTGTCAATAACTTTTTTACATTTACGGTTCTGTATCAATCAATTTAGTTTTTCGATGACAAGATAGATAGATAAATAGATAAATATAGAGAAGAAAGGTGAGAAAGGAAGAAATGGCAAGATGGTGATGATACATTACTCTTTATTAATGGTTAACGAAGAAAAATGAACAGAATGCTAAAAAGCTTTCCCGTCTGTCGGATCAATTGGTTGGGCGTGTCACTGAACGTCACAGAAACGTCCCCATTGACTGCACTTTCTCAGATTGCGCTCGACTGAGATTGCGAAAAGTTGCATTCTATAATGGGTTTTCATCTCAATCTTATAAAATTTCTTCAACGAACTCTGAAAGAGTAATCAGAAGATGACGAAAAGTGGATCTGTTCGAAAACTCAAAACAGTTTTCGTAGATTGATAAGATTACTCAAAGATTAATATTAACGTAATATTATCTGTCTTTCTGACCGTACTTTTCTCGTTAATATGATTTTTATACGATTTCTAGGTGTCTATGCAAACGGATATACCGACTTGCGTGACGCTCTTCTCGCTTCTTCATTACTTTCAATTGACTAACTTTTTCTGGATGTTTGTTGAAGGCGAGTAAAAATTTTATAGAAATATGTAAGACACATATTGTCACTCATGAAATGCGCGAATGCCGTTGTTCCGGACTTCGAATTACGAGAACAAAAATTATTGCACGAGAGCGCATCTCGCGTCCTGCTCAAAAATATAAATTAATAATTAAGATTTTTTTTTTTTTTTTTTTTTTTTTTTTTTAAGAAACGTACACGTTCGTTGGATTTTTATTAGAAGCGCATTTATCGTCACCGCTTTGTCTCTTATATCTCATCTTTCGTAGGTTTGTATCTGTATCTGTTGGTCGTGAAAACATTCACCGGCGACAATATCAAGCTGAGACTCTGCCTACTAATCGGCTGGGGTAAGCGAGCACTGTAGAATCGCGGGAGAGAAAAGAGTCATCGTATTCACAGAATGTAAAACATAAAACGATGATAACAAAAAAGAAAGTAATAAACTAATAAAGAAAACAAATAAACTCAGGTGTCCCGGTGCTTGTGATAACCATGTGGGGTATCGCCAAGTCGTTGGATCAAAAAGTCATAAACCACGTCATGAAGCAAGCTAATCAGGTATGAATATAAACGACAATGTTTCTGACGTTACGAGTAGACATGTTTGCAACAGCGAATTTCCATTTTTTTGCGCGAGAACTCTTTCATTTCCCGATAGCGCTCATACGTAGCGAACTGATAATGAATGGCGTCGAAAATATCGATCAAAATTTCAGTCACCTATTAAGTTGCCTATTAAGTCACGCCGCTATCGTCCGTGACAAGTACGTGACAAGAAGGGGGGAGGGGAGACACGCGAGAAGAGAAAGAGGAATAATATCGACGTGTAGAAAACATGGGATGGTTTTACGTCGGACGTTCGATCGAACGTCCAGACGAATGTTCGATACGCATCAAACCATTTTACTTTTTAACACGCGCTCACGGAAAGACCTCTTACCGATTACGAGCAATATTGCAAGATCGATGAGATTGTTCGTTTGAAAGATTTGTTAAATTTGTTGTCATAAATATCTAGTTGCAAAAATGTTGGTTGTATGATTGTTAGATTATAAACTGATTTAAAGACAAGAGGTTTTTCGGCGCGACTCAACTTGATGGAAGAAAATGCTCAAACTGAGTGAGCATAGAGCCTCTTATCCTTTTTTTTTTTTTTTTTTTCAAATGAACTTTAACAAATTTATTGAAATTTCATTGAGAAAAATGTTGATAAGGTTGATTAAAAATTTGCAAAAATATATATATATACACACGAGAATGATATGCATTTGCGAATGATGGCGAATTAAGTCGAACTGAAGTTAAGTCGACATTTACATCTTGTAGAATGTAGACGTAAATATATTATTTGTATACTCAGATGTGCCAAGTAGAAAAGTGTCGGAGGAGACATTTATTAATGCATTTACACTATATAAGAATGCCTAACGTGTATAATAAAAATTGAACTTGATTGATTCGTCTTTAGTCATAAACGCTTATCGATATTGCAAGTATACTAATTAATTATGGACTATGCTGATGACAGGAAGTAGCGCTCTGGAGGCACTGTCCCTGGATGATACCGCATCCATACGATTGGTTTTATCAAGCATCCGCTATAATAATTCTAGCGGTAAACGTGATGTTTCTTTTCATGATTATGCGGGTGAGTGCAGCTTGTCGCTGGAATTAATCTTAGAACGCTATTTACATTTTTCATATCGTTTAGAGAGCGAGCGAGTATAATGGCATATGTACGGCATATATAACGGATAACGGTTCAATTTAACGCAATCTGTGATTTCGTGACGAGAAGCGCGCGATAAAACGGCCGTCATTCACTCGGCGTATCCGGTGCGAAATTGCTTCTCCCACACTCGTTGAAACTCGTAGTCATAATTTACGGTGTTAAAGCGTATACCTCGAGATCGAAACGAGATCATTGGATGATTCTACGTGGTTGTATGCGGAATTAGCGAAATAAAAAAAGGTTTTGTTGAAATAACGAAAAAATAGAAAGAGATTCATTTATGAGTGATATCCTACATTATCATTGTCATCTTATTCTAAACGAATTCAAACGAATTGAATATGAATATATCGTCGCGTGGTCCTGCGCAGGTGTTGATAACGAAACTGTGGTCCTCCAACAATGTAGAGACGCAACAATATCGGAAAGCCAGCAAAGCTCTCTTGGTATTGATACCACTTCTAGGAGTGACATACGTGCTGGTCATAGCTGGACCCACCGAAGGCCAAGTCGCGAATGCATTCTCCTATGCGCGTGCGATTCTGCTTTCTTCGCAGGTAACAGTCATTACGTGTGAGAAAACACAAGCGATCAAATTTAAACGAGAAGTGAATTTATCGGTCGCACCTTTTTGGAACTTTGTTTTAATCCGTAGTTACAACTTTGTTGTTTCGGGATGATTTTCCGTCTTTCTTATATTGTCCCTTGTATTGTAAAAATTATGTCGGGAATGGAAAGCGAGCAAGATACAAAAACTGGATGTTTTTTTTTTTTTTTTTTTTTGTTATCGGCAAGAGTTAGAACTTGAGATTCGAGACTCGTTTTCGAAAAAAAAGTGCGATATAAACCCATAATCTCGTTTTCACCGAGGCGAAAAGTGGCCCTGCCAATCCCAAGAGAACAAACTGTAATTCGTTTTCACCTCTCTTCTTTTTTCAGGGATTCTTTGTGGCGTTGTTTTACTGCTTTCTCAATACCGAAGTGCAAAATACGGTTAGGCATCATTTCACACGATGGAGCACCACGCGAAATCTTGGCACCCGCCGGAGGTATTATAACAATTGGTCCCCTCGTTCAAGAACGGAGAGCATAAGGTACTCGTTTCACGCGTACCTTATGTCCAAAATAATTTTACATATAACATACACATATATATATACATATATATATAAACGACATAAAATGCGACAAAAAAATAATAAAATTGATCTTTTCTACGCGATATGGTAATCGATATCAGAAACATGATCTAATTTGAAAAAGTTGATAGCCTTGTCGGATTGAATTCTCATCGATTCACTGACTCACCGTTTCGCCATTTCTTACTTTGCATTTTTGGTTTTTTTTTTTTAAATTTAAATTCCGATACGGCAATTCTCACTTTCCGATTCTCTTTATTTTCTTCTCATGGATTGCAGATTATGCCAACCATCGAATCCATATCGAAAGCGGGAATCCACTGTCAGTGAGACCACTACTACGACAGTGATAGGCCTGAATTCAACTGCAACATTTCTCGACAAGTCCAAAAGGATTATTTCGGAGGATCTCAACGAATAAGATGAGAGAAATTTCAATGTGGAACGAGTCTCGTTGCATAATCGCATTCTTGTTGATTGCGTCATCGGTAGAGTGTTCTTTACGAATGATCGGACAGTTGTATAAAAATTATCGCCATCTGCCGCGCTATCCTTGAGATTTTCGCGGCTTTCCAGAAGAATGTCTTGTGTATAATTATTCACACAAGCAATGGCATAAATCTATGCAAAAGGAATATTCTTTCAATATTGTCATCTTGCTAAGACTTTTTATGCATATCATTACGAGCAATTACTGCAGTCTTGTTGAATTACAACATCACAAGCGAGAAATTATGTGACATCCATTCTTTCGGTTGTATATTTACTCGTTATTCGTCAATGACAATTTTTGCAGATTTATCGAATATATCAAAGATTTCCTTTTTTCTTTATGGATTAGTAAATAATGGATCAATCTCTTGAGGAATTTTTATAACTATGTATGTAGATTATATTGCACTTTATTTATTGAGGTAAGAAAAAAATTTAAGAAAATATTGATATATTTTATGAATATATGCTCGAATGTGAGCGGTGAACATAAAAAATTTATTTTTATATGTAGTACAAGAGAAAAAAATAAACGTAGTTATTTTCGCTTCTGACTTTGTAATCTATTACGATCGCAAAAAAAAAAGAGAGAAAAATGTATATGTATAACTACAGAATCTCAATTATTAACTACAAAGAACTAGACAAATTAAGAGAAATCGTGACAAGAATGTATTCTGTAAAATTGCATTTCGAATCGCAAATTGCAAACATTGTTTAATATTTCTATAATAATTTTCGTTATAGTTGTTATAAGTAATACAAGTCGGATAAGTCCAAGTATAGATAAATGTAACATGTTGCTTAGCTATTTTACGTTAGTGTTAAATGAGAGACAACAATTAAAAGTAAATACAATGTAACTCTCTCTATTGCTATTTTTTCACTCGGCGTTCAGTAGCATGTCGTGTTACAACATCTATCCGAATTCTATTTGTGATAAATATTCATATCAAGATTTTTAAATAAGGTCAATCAACGTTAGATTAATTGCAATTATGTAGATCAATAGATACTAATTAATTGATCTCTCTACTTCTTCTCCCTCTCTTCCTAACAAGAGATTAAAATACCATCCAAAAAGGGAACATGGTATATTGTATATTATATGATAAACTACTCAAAACGATGTAATAGATAAAATAATATAATACAAATCATCGTTGAGTTATTTGAAATATTCGAGTTAAATCGGTAGTTGCTTCTAAATAATTGATATTTTACTGTACTAATTGTTATGTAAAAGAATTAATAATTGATTAATACACACGTGCACGCGTGGCGCGCGCGTACACACACACACACACACACACACACACACACACACACACACACACACACACACACACATCATTCTATTTTAATTTACAATTTACATTATACTTGTATTTATGTAAATTTGTTTATCTTTCCAAGATGATTAGATAGTAAACTGGAAAAAATTGAAGAGTTATGAGAAATTGATCTAAAATGAAAGGAAGTTGTACAATATGGAATAATAAAAATAAAACAAATTATACCTGATCGTTAAGAATTTTATTTTCTCTTTGCATATATTTTGAATAAATCTATATTTTTCACACGGTAGAACATAGAATAAAGCAGTATACAAATTTGGTGACGCTCCGCAGAACATTAATCAAAAATGTATATACGAGTACACACACACACACACACACACACACACACACACACACACACACACACACACACACACACACACACACACACACACACACACACACACACACACACACACACACACTTACACATCCGCACATACATAGAAAAACCTGTGAAAATAAAATTTATCGCTCATATAGCTAAACACTTCGCTACATATCTTTGGACAGTGTAATATTTAATGTTAATATATAAAATTCGATTGTTTTTTTTTTTTTAAGAATATGCTAATTCTGAGTTTTACATTTTACATATGCATAAGCACTTGTACGTAATTGTCATCTATAAGTATCAATAAGTATTTCACGGAGAAATATTTCGCTATGTACAATGAAATAAATCCGACTGTTATATGTTTGTTTATAAAAATTTTTGTATCAAATCTCTTCTCGTATAAATTTTATTTTTCTGAGCATCGTTTCACTCACGGAGTTTTGAAATGCATATGGTTAAAGCAGAAAATTTATTGCAATCGTTAATAAAACATAGTTTAATCACTTATTTAATTCTAAAATATTAACAATGAAATATATATAATTGAAACTCAATAAATTAGTAACATGCGACTATAATTTTAAAATTTTCAATAATTTTGTACGCGCGCGCGCGCGCGTGTGTGTGTGTGTGTGTGTGTGTGTGTGTGTGTGTGTGTGTGTATGGTGTGTGCGTGTCATATCACAGTACTAAAATTTATATCTTATAAAAAAATTTATATCTTATAATTTCTGATTTTAATGATATTGAAATAGTTAAATATAACCCAGAAAACTAATTAAAAATATGTTTCGTTTACATACCAACATGCGTATCCCTTTCAAGATCAAGTTTTAATTTTACATTTGGTATTAGTAAGAGTATAAAAAACTGTAATTATTAGATGTACTAAGATAAAATAATCATGCATCTTGACAAACGCTGCTTCTTTTACGATGCATCGTTTTATTTGGTCATGAATTGTTTACCAAATAAGAACATACAAACTGTATATTTATATTATTGCAGTACACAAACGTTAAAGAAAAAATCTTAAAAGACAATTGCACATGTTTCTTTACGATATATTACGCTATCGAATTGTATCAGAAATAGGAGGTTCCGAGTTCGCAAAAATGCAAAATAATATCAGTTCAAAAAAGATATTCCAATAATACAGTTCTTTTTGATGTTGATGTTAAAATTTTTATAATTTTAAAATATCAGAATGCTTTTAAGGAAAATCAAGGCTAACTTTCCGCGTGCACAAAATAATTACAATAATATTTATAATAATAATATATATTGTGATGTAATATAAGATCAATATGATATTAATCCTAATACAAATTTAGAATTTCATTTAATATTAAAGTAATAAATTATTTCAAATATGTAAAACTTCTAAGATAATTTTTTCATGTGTAAATAATTCAGATAGAATTATTTTTAGAAATCAATTTGATACTACTAATATCAATATAAAAGAGAGTACATAAACCTGCATTTAATATCTGTTATCGATAAATCAATAAATTTTTCTTCACAAAAATCACTTTAAGACAATTTTTTGTACATATTAGTAATATAAACAATTATAAGGTGGGATTATTTTAAGGAATAGTAAACTCTTGGAAAAAATCAAGATTAGTCAATTGTGTAAGATTGGACACATATTCTGCATTTAAAAATTTCGATCGTCCTTATAATTTAAGGGAGAAGAAACTGATGGAAATCTAAAGATGGCATATTGGAAATTTTAGATGGAATATTTTGTGATTTAATGCTTTTAAATTAAGAATAGGTTAAATGTCCAAATAAAGCTGGAGAAAAAAAACAGCTACTATTGAAAATACAAATAAACCGCATGGAATGTACGCGTCGGGAAACGATACTCTTCAATTATAAACAAATCGGGCGCTTTCCATTTATATGATTTTTATGTGTCTATGTCGGATCGAATCAAGTTAATTCAAATCGATATCTCCAACGTAATGAATGGAAAGCAATATATCTTAAGTACTATGTACAATGTAGTGTTTCAAATGCTTAGAAATACTTGAGACTAATTCATTTTCGTATAATTTATAGTAACGGCACATACAGTTTATTAATATGAAGCAAAAATTGATTTGATTTAAATTATATTCTAAATATATTTGTGTACATATAAATACATTCTAAAGATACAATATTTCTGTAATATAATTTAACAAATAGAATTTGGCTTACATGAACTTTCTCTTTCTTTTTGCTGTTTAAACAGAATTCCACTTAAGGTAGACCGATACGCAATACTTAAATAAAAAGCAAAGCTAGCAAATTGGAGAAAATGTAATTAAATGGAAAGCACCCGTGAATTACGAACTTAAATCTTTTATATATGTATAAATCTCGTTTATTACATCAACAACTGCATTCGATATTGATACTGTGACCATATTGTTTCTTTTCCCTCGTTACTTTTAATGAGATAAGAGACTAACAATACTTTGTACAAGTTTTATGATACAAATATATTAAGATAATCTGGTTTGTATGCCGTACATTATATAATTTTGAGTTACAAGACTCCACACAATCCTTTCTTGTACAAGGCAATAACCTTTCCTTTCAATGGCGTAAAAAAATTTTTTTCAATTTTTTTCTCTTCTCTCGCTAGTATTGCCTCGCCCTGTACTAAGAGAAATTAAAATCTATGCTTACACCCCTGTACAGGCTCAATATATTCTTTGCTTCTATTCATTTTGATGATATTAGCCGCGAGGTATCTTCATGGTTCTGATATTTTGGTTTGCCATGAGTAAATGGTAGATATCTATACTTGATCATATGCTGCAAATAAAAAGAGATCGGTTAATTAAAATTAAGTGGGAAAATAAAAAATGAATTAAAGAATAAATTTTTAATTTGAATAAAAATGTTTGTTAACCGTTTGCCCTAGCTTTCGTAAGATTATTCAAGAAAATATTCATTTGCACAGCGTACGCGCAACTTAAAAGAAAAATCCTCCCATTTAGATGTAGATTTATAAAGATCTCTTGTATGTAATCTTTGCTTTAACATGTCATTGCATTAACACACAACACATAGAAACTTTATGTGAAACTTATTTGGTGATCTCTTACCTTTATTTGCCGCTTCATTGTGATACAAAATAATGTTATGAAATACATAACAAGTATCGGCCAGAATACTGGTATGTTAAAACAATCGAATAGCGTGCATATCATGGCAACTACCGTAGATTTTGTTACTGAGTACCAAAATTTAAATTCGGGTAATCTTCTGATAAACGGCTTAAACTCCTCATTTGACCTGGTAGGTAACTCTGGACCTTCTCCATCTGTATAATTTTATTTCAAGTTGAAGTAATTTTTTAATTCTAATCATGTCAAAGTTAATCACAAAAAGAACAATATGAAATTCTTGATCAAATTATACGTATTTAATTTTATCTATATAGTTTCTATATCTATATAATCTATATAGTTTTCATTGAGTTTCGCTTTCTATGTATGCTCAATTGGATTGTGAAACAATTAAATATAAAACAATTAAATATATATAAAATATAAAACAATTAATTATAAAAAAGCTTGGAAAGTAGTTTATTGGTTTAGTAATTTGCTAATTTGATCTCACCATCAAAATCCATGGCTGGATCAATCTTTGGAGTAAGGAATGCTATAAACAAATTTAGGTGATAAATTCCTAGTGCGTATGTAATAATATACCACCCCTGTAAACACAAAAGTATCTTTATAGTGTCCTGCAATATATATTTAAAAAATCAAGAAAACTCGATAAGCAAACTTGAGCAAATTGACAAGAAATACCATACTTGAGAGATAAATATACGTAGAATAAAAAGTACTAATAGAAATAGGGCAAATATCCATCGTGATATTACATGGGGAGTCCATAGATCTAGATATCTTTGATATATCTGCAATAGAAAAGTATTTTTATGGATTATATACAGTGTACAAACGAAGAAGAAAAAAAAAAAAGGAAAAAATAAATAATTGAGCCAAATATGCAAGTAATAAAATTCAAACAAATTAATTAGAAAAAATACAAATCATGCCATTATTATTAATATTGAATGTTATTATATACCAATTACTTGGTACAGTACTTCAATAGGATGATAAAAACAAAAGTATTATATAAAGTATTAAATATTAGCCAAACCATTTATTTCAACACAAATAATATTAACCTGTGATATTTTTATTATCCCTTGACTGAAAATATTTTTTCTAGTTGAACCACCCAAGTCTTCATCCTGCATCATTTTCTCTTACTGCAAACAGAAGGTTTTATTATACAAAGCAAAAATGACTTTAGAAAATTTCATCAATTTAGAAGCAATGTTTGTTATATACATATATACAAGTAATAATTAAACCGTATAGGTAATAGATATAAAATTTGATTAGATGTAAATTAACATTTGTATGTATATATTTTTGAATTTCTTTTAACTCACTTGAGTATATCAAACAAGCTTCTTCTAAACAGGAAAGATACGATTAAAATTTTTTGTGAGCATTGCTACCATTAATTTTAAATAAAAATCAAAAAGTTGGAACAAAAATTTGAAAAGATTATCTGCCAAATCTTTCCATTTCATTTCCAATCAAATATAATTTTCTTATAAATACTGAACATCATACATGGCTTTATAATTGATATTGATGTTACTCTAATCGATATAATATAATTGATAATAATGTTACTCAAATATTTATAACAATTGCTCTGAATCTATTGTAGGAAGAATGTGTCATAAACTTATAATCTGTGATTGATTAGAATTATTAATCGTTAATCAACAATAAATGCGAATGCGCAAGATTGAAAATGTTAAGAGCATGCGATAATTTGTCAAAGAAATTTATTCGTCGCGATATTTCCCTCAACGTGAATTCAAGATTGTAAGTGGCTTCTACGGCGAATTCACAATTTGATATGTCAGTTATACAATATCGATATATCCTATTCGCCAACTAAAAATCAGAAAGGAAAAATCTTTTCGTGGAATATTTATCATTGAATTTATCATTGTGTCGCGAATGAGAGCGAGAGAGAAAAAGAGAGAGTAATGATATTATCAATCGTTCTTCTCGAACAACATGGTAAGTGCTGCGTTAACCTAACCTAACCTCCTATATTTATGCTGATCAATCGGATATCGTTTTTAGGGAAACATGTCATAGAATTATTTACCTGCGATATTTTTTCGCGCCGTCTTCTCTACCGTACGTAACACCCGTTTTGTGCCGAATATACCTCGTTTAAAAAAATATATATAACACGTCACAACATCAATGTACTATGATTAAACGCTTCGTAGAATGCTGCAGAATTGGTAAAATGCAGAATTTATGAGACGTGAAGAGACGAGAAGAGAAGAGAAGAGGTAAAAGCGAAGGTGCCGCCGCGTCGCCGCCGCCGCCGCCGTCGTCGTCGTCGTCATCACCGTCGTCGCCGCCGCCGCCACCGCCGCCACCACCGCCACCATCATTACCGTCGTCACATTACCGTTGCTCGGTGCTACGCTTCACTGCTATTCGCTGCACGCAGCAACACCCATCATCTTTATGATTCGTTCTCGCCATTTCTTTAGGTCTGTTCTATAATGCGTCGCGTCGGTGTCGTGGGTCGTGGATCGTAAGAAAGGATCAATTGCGTTTGAATAATTCGGCCAATTAATCAATGTGATTGATCAATTCTCTTTCCATTCAAGATTTTGAACCGATTTCTTGCATTGTGTACAGAAAGCCTAATGCTGGATTTAAATCAGCGCGATGACTCGACACGCGACGTGCGATATTCAATGAGCGTGCAACTTTTTCTCGAAAAAGCTCATCGCGCTGGTTTGAATCCAGCATAAGACATATGCGATAAAAAAAATGATCAACATATTCGATTGTTCTTCGATCGAAGAATAGATTATAATTAATCGTCTTTCTTATGCCTTGTGTCCACGATCGGTCCGAAATCTCGGATAGAAAAAGAATTGACTAATTGCGTTTGAATAATGCTGAATTCAGAATGAACTAGCATAATTCGGCCAATGTTATAATTAATTCTTATATTTAAGATTGTCTTAAATAAGCTCATACAGCTATCCTATTGGTTGAAATGTTATCTTAAGACGATCTTAAATATAAGAATTGATTATGAATACCGACCTATGAATGTTCAATTTCTTACGCTGGATTCAGACCAGCGCAAGAAACGCTGTATGCTCCGAGAAAAGCTACGCTCATTGCGATATCGCGCATCGCGTGTCGCGTTATCGCGCTGATCTGAATCCAGCATTATAGTTTCAGGCTTAAACCATCTATTGTAGATCAAGGCTGCATTCGGAGAGCGCGCTATAGCACTATCACATCATTTCATCTTTATTGCTCATTATATGTAAATTAAGGATAGAATGATGTGATAGTTCTAATAGCGCGCTTTCCGAACTCAGCCCAAGTCTAAAGGCTAGTATTCATAATCCATTCTTATATTTAAAATTGTCTTAAGTAACCTCATACAGTTATCTTATATTGATTGAAATATTATCTTAAGACGATCTTAAATATAAGAACTGACTATGAATACCGGCCTAAGTTTTCTTGTATGCCCTAATTAGTAGTAAAATCTGGGAGTCAATTGTGTATCTTGAAACAAGATGAAAATTAATAAAAGTGTGGAAATTTACTAGCTTTTAGGAAATCAATTTCAAGTGGGAAAGCATCGATAACGCCTAGTGCATTCGGCTTACAATCTATGTTTATATCTATTTCATTTTAAGTACAATGATTTTAAATACATACATTAGTTTAGCTGTAAAAAAATTGTATATAAATCACCTGTTCTATAAATCATCAATTTATTATGGATACTGATGGATGTGATTGCACACATACATATAATACTTACATATAATACTAAGTATTTAAATTTGAATCTCTGGAAAAATAAAGAAAGAGAAGAGCTTGAGTGTGGAAAACTATAAGTAAAGCGATTGAGCCTGTCATATGACAATTAGTATGTACTAGTACAAGTTTTTTACTGCTTGTGCAACTTTTTGTAATTCTTACATTATCTCGCTAAAGTGTCTATCGACCTGGGGGTCAATCATGTAACTTTACGTGAAATTTTTCACTTTTCATTTTTCACTTTTTACTTTTCATTTTTTACACCTTAACATTTCACATGACTTTTCACGTAACATTTCACATAACTTTTCACGTATAGCGATTATATATATAGCTTGGATGCATAAAAAGTGAAATCATGAAACATAGTTTCATAGATTTTATAGCTAATGAAAATTATTTTTTGGTACAGTATTATATACATCTTTTAATAACCAATTGTATATGTATTACGTTCACTTAATCCTAACGCAGTTCTAATCTTCTCTAATTCCGAAGCATATTTATTAATTCCCTAGATTTCTGCCTTTCCGCCAAGGTACATGGCGAAAAAGTCACGTGAAAAATTTTACATTTTCACGTTTGAGAGAGTTACATGATCTCGCAAAATCGTACATGATCGTAAGTTCACATGATACTTTTCACTTTTCACGTTTCCGCCCTAGGGGAAAAATTACATGAGCGACCCTCTGTTTGCGATTATAATACTGCCGGGATATTCTTAAAGAAAGCTTATCTTACAGATATTTATTTTTATTAATTTCGATAGTTGTATATTTTGACAAGGTTTCTTTAAAAATAAATTATTTGTGCGAATAAAACTGACCGCGGGTAAGTAAATGAAAACAATGACCATCGAGAGAAAATTAATATGAGATTAAGCTTTAAACATCTGTGTAGCTCTTTAGTTTTGATATGTATAATTATATTATACACTCATACGCTTGATAAATCATATGCTATCGCACAAAAAATGTAATTTCTTATCAAGTAATAGCCAAAGAGCGCACTCTCTCTCTTTCTCTCTCTTCTCCCCCCTCTCTCTCTCTCTCTCTCTCTCTCTCTCTCTCTCTCTCTTTGAAATTTCAAAAGAACTCGAAATCGAAGAACCATGTTTAAATATGAAATAGAAATCCAAGAAATATTTTACAAAATTTCTTTAATCCTGTAAGATTATTTTGGGAGCAATATACAATAGTTTTCAATGAAAATAATGAAATATTTGCCTTCTGTTTTTATAAGAAAATAAGGCAGAAGGAGATATAGAAAGCTTTTAAATTAAAAATGTTTAATTAAAATTCAAATCTAGAGAAATGTCAAATCCACACAATTTATATTAGAAAATAGTACAGCTGTTTCCTTGATGACGCATCTTGCTACTCTTTGAAATGGTAAATCCCGGACAACACTGGTCCTGTTGCATCAATAACTGAGAATTGCTAGAATCGCTACCGCCAACTGCCGTCGCCGTTGCCGCGCAGTCGCTATCGTTGATAACTGTCGCAGCCATGTTATCTTTTCGCGTTTGTAGCGTGAAACCCAATGATAGATTCGATTCGCCTTCGGAACTCTGCGAAGACGAAGACGAGGTAACATTGATCTTCACTTCCGGTTTCACATACAAGCTCGCCGATTGATTTTCCGCGCGCGGTGACAAACTGTCCCGATGTTGCCGGAAGTGTTCCTCCGTGTCGTTCAGAAGAGAACTAAACATGTCTGACGTATTTCTAATGCTTACCGCGCCCATGGAATTCGAACGACATTCTGCAACAGCACAAATATACTATTAAAATATAGTACAAAATAAACTTGCTTCTTTGTTTTTCCCATTTCTCTTTTTACAAGCTAGTTTTACAAGAAGTTTCTTTCACTAGAGAAACTATGATTTAGTTACTTGTGTAACCCGCATAATGAGACACTCTTCAACGAGACATCTTTTTACATGTATACAAAGCTCTTTCGCAAATTTGCGAAAAAGTGAAATGAAAAAGTACCGAGTTACCTCGTATTTCCACGTTCTTCGTCGGAGAATTCGCGACCGATCGTCGCGCGACATCTTGAAAAGTAATAGGGGAATATATTCTTCTTTCCTCGGAGAAAAATCCCGAGGATCCCGGTGGTGTCGGGGATGACATTTTTGACGAACCTCTACGTCCCGGCAACGCGTCACCCGGAACCGATTTCTCAAACATGCCTGGATTTATCAAATTTATCGCTCCTACCAAGGAAACTCTTTTCTCAAAGTTCCTAGTCAAATGCCATTGAGGAGGTTCCTGTATAGTAATTCCTTTGGTCGCCACGGAACGACGTTCTCGTTTTTCCAACCAATAGGTTTTCATTGTGCCTGACGCATATCGGTGCGATATAAATATGATTATCTTTAAATCGTCTCAATAAAATTTGGAAATTAAACATTCAAAACCGGAAACATTTTGTAGTGAAATAGATTCAAAATAATCTTACCTTTTCCCTTGACCTCAATTTCGCCGCGTTCTTTCACCTTATATGAGGGGGATAGCAATTCTTGAGTGGATTGAGATATATGTATTTGCATGGCTTGGCTTGTCGCTTCCATACGGGCTGCCGTATTGACGGAATCACCGAAAAGACAGTATCGGGGCATCTTTAAGCCAACGATACCGGCTACAACCGCGCCGCTATGAATACCAACGCGTATCTGCAAATGTTTGCCTACGGAAGTATATATTTCCTTTAGTTTAGTATATTAGTATATTTGATATACATTGGTATGGCGTGTTACTTTTCTAAAATAATTTGGTAAAAAATATAAAAAGTTATGATAGAATTCTTTTTTCTTTTCGCCTACACACACCACACACACACACACACACACACACACACACACACACACACACACACACACACACACACACACACACACACACACACAAAAGTTACACAGCAGTGATTCTATGTCCCGTATTTTAAAAGATTCTATGAACTGGTATTGAGAATCAAATAATAAAATTACAATTTAAACATTTGAAGAATATTTAACAAAATGAATAATAAATAAAATGTGTTGTAGGAAAATTTGTAGAATTTGAAGAATGATAAAAAAATTTGAAAAGAAAGTTGACAATTCAACTTTAAAGAATAAACACGTACCTGTCGAACGATCCTTGAGATCGGTTATTGCCTCGACCATGTCGAGCGCCATATCGCATACTCGATCGGCATGGTCATTTTCTTTTACTGGCGCGCCAGAAACTACCATGTAAGCGTCACCGATGGTTTCAACCTTAAAGAAAATGATGACCATTTGTTATCAAAATCATATTTTGTATGAATAAAAGAATACATCAAAAGTAAAAGTATGATTATCGTAACAATTCCTTTTTTTATTTTACAATTGAAATTAAATTAATTATGTAAATTGTGTTGCTGGATAACATTGATATCTTTCCTTTTTAGTGGTACCTAAGAGATACCTTGTAAACTCGATTTCTCTCGGTCAAAGTGTCAAACAGAGAGTACATGGCGTTCAACATGGACACAACTTCCATCGGCGAGATTCTACTGCAGATTTCGGTAAAAGTCACCACATCCGAGAATAAAATTGATACGCTATCGAACATCTGCAAACAGAGATGAAACGAGGATGTTTTAAAACAATTTATTGTTAAAAAGGTTACATACACATATTTTTATGAACTTTAACCTTTTGAATGCAGAGCAGAGTGACATATATACATACTTATAGAACGACGGTCTATCGTTTTTACTGACTGCGTGCAACATCCAAAGGATTAGTAACATTTTGCAATAATTTTTTGAGGAATTTTAAAATTAATAATGTAGGAATTAATAATATCCTACATCCTACATCCTATAATATCCTCGATTCTGACATTAAGATACGAGAAGTAGTTATTACTTTATTTTTATTAGAAAATATCATTTTTATTTTAGACAATGCACCATCTCAAACAATGTAACGACAAAGATATTTTTACGAACGTTCCATCTCGGCAACAGCGATAAATAATCTAAACAAATTAAAAAAGATCAAAGTTTGAATTTCTCATTTTATTTTATTAATCCATACCTCGCAAGTATCAATCGGACTCTCGCCATTTCTCAAACGATCCGCGACTTGTTTGGGAATCATTTGGTACAACAACTCATCTGTACGCTTCATCTCCTCGTCCAATTTTCTCATAGATTCCTCTAATTTTTTACTCTTGAGCTGTTCTTGATCTAATGCTAGTTTTAATTCCACGGATTGTTGAGTCCCGGCGAGCATAAGATCTCTGTGAAATCATTAGATGCATGATTAGATCATATCGTTCGACATAGATTTAACTGTTAATCATTAAAGATGGAAATCATTACTAATTATTTTTTCAATTTATTCTTTAAATTTATTTTTCGATATACGTATCATACGACGATACTCTCCCAATAAATCAGAACAACGAGATAACATTAGCGTGATATTGAACAATATAATATTCTTTTTCTTCTGATAAATCATCTCGGCTGAAAGATGCTTTTACCGGCTAAAGTCGTGCATCGATAGATCATTTATATAGAGGCCGGTTGCTATTAGAGCATTCAGATCGGGCATGACTGGAGTACCAAGATACATCATCATTTTCCAATTGTCCATATATATCATTTGACCTGAAAAAATGTAATTAACGATGCAGTCTCTTAAATCTTTCGTATCTTTATACCAACTATATCCACGATCACGGTCGTATCGCTTTTTTACATATACTTTTTCACATTTATTTTACACAAAATATTGACTGTTTCATTCCATCGTATAATAAAAATAAGAAAAATTATTTCATAATTTTAGTGAATGAAATGAATAAAACTTTCGACAACGATTTTTTTTTACTAATCAAGTTTCTGAAATCAAGTGACAAAATGAGCGTACCCTTTAGTCGTAAAGTCTTATCTTCTACCATTTCAAGCTCATCACTCAAGAGAATTTCATTCCTGTGTCGATCATTCAATCGTTCCGTAAGCACTGGCTCAACGGTAACCAACTCGAAAATGTTGTTCGTTCTGTTCAATATCTAAATGCAATATTAATTACATTAATCGAAAACGATTTAAAATTTATATCGATATATATAGTTTAGTCTTTGCAAATTTTGAGAATTTTATCTGAGAGAAATCTAAATATATACACAAACCGCGAGTACATGGATTAGACAAGTAGTATTGAACTTTACATTATTGAATTTTCTATGATATTTCTTTTTGCGTTTTCTCTTATATTTATTAAATTTACCGATTGAAATTTAAACGCAATAAGCGGTCGAACCAGATCGAAGAAGTACGTGATTTTCTTGCCAACCAGATCTGGCAGTATGACCATTAACGAATTACCAATGCTCCTAACAACCATATCCGATCTGAAATTTAAATATTCGTTAACTAAATGGATTTTTTTATTTATTAGTTGATGTGCACGTGCCGCATACGCTCGCGCACGCGGGCGCACACGCGCGCGCGCGCGCGCACGCGCACACATTTTTACACTGAAACGAAATTTTTTAATAATTTTATATAATTTACTCCTCATTTGAATCCTTTTGATTATTAAGATATAAATCGAAATTGTGTAGAATATTTAATTTGATTCGAAATGGATATTTCATCTCAACAAGAGAGTTTTCGTAATAATTAACACACACCCAAAAACAATGCAGAAGGGAAATATTTCAAAGAGCACGCACGCCCCGATCGGTAGATGCTTCTCCTCACGAGTCATCGCGAGCGACGCTAACGTGAAGGCACGATTGTCAAAGGTAAGTTGAAAAGTCACGTGCACCGTGTCGAAAAGCACTTCTTCACGCACCAGCTCGATTTGCAGTTCTTTGTGATAAAAATGTCGAGCGACTTCTCTTATTTGACCCATCGTATAATAGACGAAACCTCGGCGTTTGCTCCGATAGTGAAGAGTCAACCCTGTGCATACATCATTTTCTAAAATTTCAATTCTAAAACATAATGTATAGACCAAAATGTTGCTTTTTTACATTCAATTTATAATACAGATTATATTACATGTAAAAGACTTTTTTTTTTCAAGAATTTTCCATGCAAACTAATTATTACCAACCCTATAACTGACCTTGACGAGTCTCATTTTCACAGATGAACGAAGGCGCTCGCATTCTCGGATAGGAAAATTTGAGGTACTCATGAAGATTGTCTAGACCATTCAAAAAGTCCCTCACGTGTCGTCCGAGAACCGAGAGTACGCGATCGTAACCGTACTGACCGACAAATCCTACAAAATGCACACCCATTTGATCGAAAAACTCTTTTTCCGTCACACCGAGTACCTGAAGAGTGAGAATAAAGAGTAAATTCTTTAATAGTTGTGCTGCAGATAAGGCAATTTATCCGCGTTTTTGTTTTATATATATATATATATATATCGTATAGCATTCGATTTATTACACATATATGTATGTACACACGCACATACTGTACATATAATAGAAGTTTCGGCGAAATACGATAATGGAAATAACTCGGATTTCTACTTTATATTTTTTTATACTTTAGCTTTTAAAAACATTGCACAGTTAATTTTTCAATTTCTAAATATATTCGTGGATACATAAGAGAAGCGATTAAGAAGATGACGCGTCGCAAATATACCTGAATCGCCTTTTTCGCTAATCTTGGTATCAAGTTCTCCGGATAGACTTGATGAACGCTAAAGCTTGGCTGATCCACGGATGCCTGCCTACGAATCTCCTCCCATCTATCCTCGCCGTAAACCTGCCTTATATATTCGGCCAGGTTTTCCAAGATTAAACCGTACATGTTTCTGGACGAGTCCTGCCAAGTCCTGCCAAGTCCATCAAAAACATATAATTTTTCAGATATATAATATAGTCTGTCGCACACAAGAGTCTCGTAATCGAGTCTACGTAATGTTTAATGTGTATCCATTACATCCCCGTTTGCGTTTTTTTGCCAAATTAACAATTTCTTCTTCAGCTCCAGATATGCAAACGACGCGATTATATGACAGACAGTAAATACGGTATATCTTATGTACAAGCAAAAGCACCTCAAACTATCTTAAATTATCTATCCTTTATTCCTTTATAAAGTTTGCATATCTAATGAACGTCGAGACATTTGGTATATGCGCACGATCCCAAATTAATTTTTAACAATTCTTAACAAACTTTTGTTCGCCGTCATTACCCAGTGTGATTCCTGACCTCGCTCACTAAAAGGATGAGATTTCGTGTATAATCGTGTGAGATCGGTCTCTTGTGAGTCCAACTTGGTATATAGATAAGAGCACGATTATTATTAGATCGTTCATAATTTCGCTCACGTATGTCAGCTCATCGATGACCCTGCGCTGCTGATTTATTTAAGACGTTTCAACAATATCAATAAGTTGGCGGGCTTCAACTACTCGCGGCCCAAAAACGCATCCTTGCACGATGCAAAGTGTTTAAACCTTTCTGGCACAATTTCAATAATTCTAACGACCTCAATTATTCTCTGTGGGATGGGACAAAACGAACCGTAACGATCGCAATAATTTTAATTTTCGAGTTAGGAATACTATTTATTTTTCACGTTTTTCACGTTTTTCACGTTGAAAATGAAAAAATAGAAAGGGGGAAAGGGAGAGAGAGAGAGAGCTCTTTTCAATTGTTCGATAAAAAGAATAACGAAAAGAATAACGAAATGATAAGATAATTTAGAAAGGAAAGCGTACGTGTCCTTTCCTTTTCAAAGATGAAATGATATCGTACTTACGAATTGGATTTTTAGTGTCATCTCTCCATCTCACTTTATCTCACTTTATATGCATTAAATAAATGTCCAATTTCAAGCCACGCTTGAATATTCTATCGAATCAAAGGAGCCAGAAAGTTTTCGAGACACGAAAAAAATCGGAAATGTCTATTTATTATTTAGGCATATCTGAGTGATGAAAAGGGTATATCTGAGTAAATGTTTCGATATGTAATATTGTTTTTTTTTTTATACACGCTCATTTAGGGACAAATTAGGGATCATCGTGCGGATGAAATCAGTTTGTTCCACTGATAGGATGCATAGGACAGGTCTCATGGCACTTGTGCATCAGACATCTGCGTTTCTATTTATACGAGATACTTTCGCAAGAGCGTCAAGTCACTAGAAAAATATTCTGAAATAAACACTCGCCCGTCCGATCGCATCTACCTGGGTCAAAAAGATTTCCGAGTATACATTCGAGATTTGATGGTGATCCTTTGCGCTTCCGGTCACACACGAGCTGGTGCACGCCTGCACAGGATATCGACATGATCATCGCAACGTGATCAAGATGAAATGTTCAGCGCGCGCCTGAATATATTTCGTCTTATTTCACAATTCGGCAAATTTTGTTCCTCATTTTACGAATGGCAGAAAGTTACTGGAAAGTTATTTGACATATAATTATATCCGTTGAAAAATATCTTTTGTCGAATCTTAGCAAGAATCTTAGCAACGGTGCGGCAATGATTTACTATTCTACAACAGCACATGGTGAAAATAGGCACACGGTCTTCAACGGCTTCAATAGCAAATTCGTGTTTTTCTCTGGAATAAATTTATTCCTTTTAGCGATTCATTTCTCTATTCTGTCGAAAAAGATAGATTTATCATTGCTTTTAAGGCACGGTTCTACTTCCACGGTTACTATTTCTACACGGATAAATATTTACCCGTAAAAATATTTATTTTCTTTAGATTTATCAATTTTATAATGTCGAATAATTGATAATTATTAGAGAGCAAGGTTTTATCGCACTTTCGCGTCGGATATACTTTCGTGTTAGCGATGATAGTCATTTAATCGGTGTATAGCCGATATACATGTGTACATGTATAACTGCTTTGCTAACAATTAACAGTTCGATATCACTTGCCTAAACTGGTAAACACCCTCTTGCGGACTTCTCGGATGTCCTTTGCGCTAGAAGTTGCGACCCGTTCTTTTACAGAATAGAAGATGCAGCGGGGCAAGAATGAAGCGAACCAAGAGTCACCGGTCAGTAGCAAATCACGTTGCACCTCTTGCGCGAAACGCGAAATTGTATGTTTCGTGACACAGTGCCGTGTACGGAATAATCAGGTAGATTCGATGGGCTCTCCCACTGCTTTCCGCAACTTTTCAATTTCGTCTTTCTCCCCACTTATTCCCGCTTTCCTCTTCCATCGTTCCATTTTCTTTGCTGAATCTATTTAGGCTCTGTATAGACGATCTCTTCCCGTCTCCCATTTCCACTCCCTCTTCCTTATACCTGCAATCAGGGCCGGATTTCTCAACGTTTGTAGGATTTCAACGTTGAAACTTTTAGGTCACAAATAAAAGGGAAGTGAAGAATATCTCTAATGGAGATGCAAGTTTGGAATGCAAGTTTGTCCGATAATAGTTTGTGTTAAATTTCATGATTAAACGGACAAACGGATGAGTAGAAGTAGAAGTAGAAGAAAATAGAACGTGGAAAAATTGGCTTTACATATAAACTGTGTACAATTTGAAATATTTTTTCCTATTCCTTACTTCAGTTCTCATTTTTGAATTTGTTTTTTTTTCTTTATATAAAAGAGAGATAGACAACGCGTATCGTCATCGAAGAAAAATTATGGACGGGTTAGATCTGGCATCTATGATCAAAACTTGATATTTTGCAAATAGCAATTGCAATTATTTTGTCATTTCGTAAGTGAAAAATCGAAGAAAAATATTTAACGTCCATTGTTGAAGATCCGTTCCTGTTCGCAATTTACTTGGTCTTCCCTTATAGCTGTTAGCTAATAAGATCCTTAAGGACTTTGCTTCGCGTGCGAACCGTATTCATTATGGAATACGATTCTAATCGTCCCATCGGTTAACTATTACAGCTAATTAATTAGATTGAGCCACCGGTGCGAGATGACGACGACCTTTCTGTATTATAACAATCGCAAATTGATATTACGTTTAATTGCCAAGTACGACTTAAGCGGATAGCTCGCTCGAGGTCACTTTACCAGCGAGAAAATCGCTGATAAGCTTCAAGCCACCAAGCTGATTTTCGAAGAATGGAATCAATTTTCTTTTTCACATCTCTACGTGGATCTTCAGATAGGTTCGATACACTTGTTCTACACATTTTTCCCCGTTTCTAAAATTGTTCATTTTTTAAAGCTAATTATAAGCTCTCGAGAGCGATCTCAAATTCATCCTGGCAAAAAGTTTTATTTCTTTTATTTGTCTAATTGCTAATGTAACAAACTTGAGATGAAGAAGCATATCGGGGACAAACACATCGCGCACACGTCGAATTTGAATACAAACTGAATACAAACAAATTTGTATTCAATCGGCAAATTGTTATAAAATCCACATAAAAATAACGAAAGGATTTGCGTCTCGCGCCATCGCAATCACAATCAGTTTTGCTGCCTTGCGCTCTTATGCTCTTTCGAATGTGCGAGCACTCGAGGACGAGACGTGAGACACGAAACGCACGTTATTAAGCTGCGATTAATACCGTAATATAAGTACGAGAGAGAGAGAGAGAGAGAGAGGGAGAGAGAGAGAGAAAAGCGAAACTTGGAAAAACTGCGGAGAACGCAGCAAGGGTGTCGCACAACAGGTGAGCCGCGCAAAGCTACACGCGCCTTGCGTCACCCTTACTTCACCCCGTTTCACACTTATTCGCGAAATAGATACGTTGCGTGTGCGAGAGATAGAAACAGCGTCGCGGACTCGAAATCAATCTGCGAGAGAGCGAGAGAGCGACACGTCGGAATACGCGTGTGCGCGCGGCTTTTCTCTCCCTCTCTACGCGTGGCAGAATCGAACGGAGCGAACGGGGCGGATGGAGCTCTCCGCGGATGAAGACACGTACACACGATACATAAGTCTTTCAGACAGAACTTTATATTTTAATATTTTCAAAGAAATTCATTTAATATTTGATATTTCTTTTAAATAAACCCCCTTAGAAAAGTCAAATCGGTACTAATACCGAAAAAAATATTTGCTCTTTAACGATCAACACCGTTTTATCAAGATTGTTAGAAACAAGCGAATTAAACTTATAATTAAACATTGCCGAATAAGACAATTATTTTTTAATAACTATTTCAACGCTAGATAAAATAGATACGCTATCATCTATATCGAACAAACTTTGCAACGCAATATGAGGAATATACGGAAAGTTTTATGGTTTTATCGCGCATCTCTCAACTCATTTTTCTCAACCCCACATCTTTTCCAAATATTTCGACGATTAATTCTTTAACAACGTAATTCTTTAACAGCGTAAATGTGAACAATCGTCGATTTCCATAATTCGAACGTGCTGATATATTCATCACGTATCTATGAATATTTCTCAGACGTGCAATTGCAAAATCCTTTTTAAGATAAAGTCACAAAGTATCTAAAACAAACGTCATAAAGAACTCGATATAATAATTATAGCAAAAAATTGGAAAATTGCATTATTCCTCGACTTGTGTAAAATCGATATCATTGAATAATCGATAATAATAAACAATACGAAAATATCGTATCGTGGCTTAATTACAAAATAATATTTCTTATTATCTAATTAACTTCTTTTCATGATTTCGCAGTTAGAGACACAACTCCAATGAAACGTATAATCGATATATTGCCCAGGGAAGTAGATAACATCAAAAATGTGCGTATGTGTCCATCACCCTGACTGGAAGCAAATAAGAAAAATATATTATAATTTCGATTAGACACTATAATGGAATCGCTTATTATATAATCTTCCTTTAAAAAAAGCATCAAAGTTGAAGGTATGTTGATACTCCTTTATCATCTAGATAAAATCTAGATTTCTTCATTTGAGAGATAAGCTAAAAAAATAAGCGATAAGAAAAATTATTAATGAAATTTAACTTTTTAATTCAGTATCAATATCTAATTATGGAAAGTACAAATATATTATAGTATATTTGTCTTTACAAAACATATATTTACGAATCGTTGTAGTAATTGTCACTATAATAATTCATAGTCCTTTAAGTATTGGTTACTTACTCTGCGTGCAACGTTATAATTTCCATTTTTTTACTGAAAGACCATAATTTATCGATCTCGATCTTCTTCTAACAAAACGTAACTTTACGAAATATATAATATTTGTGTTGAGAAATTATATAAGCTTTTTAAAACGATATTTTTCGACACGGCACTTCGATATAATCCCAAGTCATGTTGTAAATTTTGTAACAATTTATTCTTTTATCTATTAGATTTCCACTGTATGAAATATATTTATTCCCTATTTTCACTTTTATTTATTTATTGTAATTTAATTCTTTGTTTTTTTCGTTTTTCAGATTTCTATATTATCTTGCACTTTTTTTTTATTGTACATATTATTTACATTTATCTTTATGCGCGGTATATAAGTTTAATTAAAATTAAGAATTTTTTATTATTGCACAGGGTATTTCAATGAGCGTTATAATTTTCTCTTTATATCGAAATTCGATTTGGATCTTTCAAACACTCCGGTCTACGATATAAATACATTTCTACATTTTTCACAAAATCAATTTTGCAATAGCAATCTTTTTAATAATTTCATAATATATGTAAGAAAGAATTATAGATGAATGATCAAACGAAATCGTTGCCTCTATCTGCAATTGTTCGCGATCAGCGACGTTACTGACCGTAAATTTGTTGTATTATCGAACACACGATTGGCATTTCCTGCTATTCGACGTCAGGCTTGACGTTACGCGCGTCAATGAGACGATAAATTGTTATCCTTATTGATTACTAATGAGTCGTATTAATCGTCATGCACAATCGCCATCATAGTTTCTCACTTGGATTAAAATTATCCATGACTCTCCTCTTTCTTCTCCCCTCTTTCTTAACCTATTACTTTATATTTACTCATTTTGATAATGTAATTTAACATTTGTTACTTATTGCACTGTATGCTTCCCCCCCCCCCCCCTCTCTCTCTCTCTCTCTCTCTCTCTCTCTCTCTCTCTCTCATTATGCATTTTGTTTACAATAGAAAAGTAAGCCGTAAGAAATTGACCAACTATAGTTAAGTTATAGAAGAATAATCGATTTGTTTGGTCAATTCCTTTGACGATTTAAAGCTTATTTTTCTATCGTAGATAGAAGACGGATAACGAGAAGATCAATCTCAATCAATTATTTTTTCCACATTTTATTGTGACTGGCTAATTTCTTACGACTTATATTATTCGTATTCGTACTTGGCCGGACAAAAGATCTGATTGAAAAAATCATTATTTTAAAACGTTCTTATTTCGTATAAAGTGCAAAGTGAAAAGTTTTATGAGTCGGCCAGTTAATTATGATCAATTGATTATTTTAATTCCGTGTATTTGGCCGAATTAACCGGATTAAATTATACACAAAATTCTTATCATGGAATCGTTTCTATAAAGAATTATGAAAAGTCATTAAAAAGATTTGAGAGTTATCCAGTTAATTATAATTAAATATGTAAGAATCGTGAAATGGACCGAAATATAAATTTAAGACGCCATTGTTTCTAAAGTTCCATCAGGCGCCATCGGCGGTCTCTCTAGTATTCCGAGACTCATCGTTCTTTCTCGATCGATAAGATGGATGAGTGACATGTTTTATTCTTTTGTAAATAACATTACAAAACTCAGTTTTCCACAACGACGTATCAACAACATGTTATTTCATAATTATTTTATTAATAGCATACAACTTATAAATATATATTAATACATGAAACATTTTTTATTAGAGAATTTTGAATATTTCTTAAAAACTAGAGTAAATTCTTTGTATCATTACATGTATAGTCCTAAGGTCATCGCACACAAAATGCATAAAACACGACATAGCTGCATATGGCTGATGCATAAGGCTGATGTCCCATGGCGCGGAAATCCACAGCGGAACGGAACGCGCAAACCAATCACAGCGAAAAAATCAAAAGAAAACTCGTTCATTCTGTTCGTTCTTTTATTGTGATTGATTCGCGCGTTCCGTTCCGCTGTGGATTTCCGCGCCATGGAACACCAGCCTAAGACCGTCTGGACCAATGAAAGTCTAGCATAAAGTCGCACAATGATCAACATGACATGCTCATTGGTTCAAATGATGTTATGTATACGCAGCTATGGATGCGATCCATTTGCTGTTACAAATACTTGGAAGTATTTGATTAACCAATCGGAATAAAAATATTATGAATTGACCAATTGAAAAATACTTTAAAGCATTTGTAGCATCAAGTGGATCGCACCCCAGATTGTGCGAAATCTTCGTGAGAGTACGCCTGCCCGATGCGTGGGTGGGTAGTGTATGTTTTCAAAAATGTAGAAGGAATATGTGAGAGGAGTACTTGTGGCTTGGAGTAGCTGATGGTGACGAGACTGGTAACAACGAAAAAGAGAGACATGCGATAAAGTGAGATAGTACGGAAAATTGAGTAGAATCAAAAGCGACTCGAAAAGTCCTTTGATATTTATCGGCGAAATGAAAACGGTGAAAATGAACGCGTTGCTGTGGACAGTCGCTGCTTTGAGTGCGTGTATCATTCATGCCTTTAATTTAGAGCCACGAATACCTATTGTCAAAAAGGGCTTACCGGGCTCATATTTTGGTTACTCCGTAGCCGAACATGTAGAAGTTGATAGTCACGTGTTATCCAAATCGACGAGTTGGTGAGCATTACTTTTTACACTTTATATATCTCTCTCTATACATTGTACAAAGACGCATTGTAATTATTATCGAACATATAAAGAACATTAAACGTGTTAATTTTAAGCAACTTACTACAATTTAATAAGAAAAAAAATTATTTTTTCTTAATTTGTTAATCTCTTAATAAATGAACTTGGAATTATTTTAGATTCTATTGCACCAAGAACATCTGCTGTAATCAGGATCCTGGCACATAAAAGAATTACGTTTTCGATTGTGATTGACTAATTAGCTTACTGCTTAAGTTTAATTGCTTAGGTTTTTTATGTGCCATAATCCTTAATATAAAAGTATAATCATAAAAAGTATAATCTTATCTAAAGTTATCCAAAGTTATAAGTAGTCTTATCTAAAAAAAAAAAAAATAAGTAAAATAGTGTCTCTTTGATCTTTCCAAATTTAATATTACGGAATACAAAAATGTTATTTTTTTCCCTTTAATGCCTTTAATCTATGTCTCACTACTTATCGCTGAAAAATTTATAATCATGCTGTTATTATATGTAGGCTACTGATATTAATTTCATGTTATAACTACTTATTTTTGTGCACAAGGCATACATCTAGGAAACTTGGTTTCTCTCTTTCAATAGGATGCTAATTGGTGCACCGTTGGATCAAAATCGACAACCAGGTACAAATAGATCAGGAGCATTATGGCAGTGTCCATTAAGTACATATACAAGGGATTGTACTCAAGTTATTACAGATGGACGGATGAGTATGTCTCATGCTTATGTTATTCCTTTATTCTGTTAATTGTACTATTGTGATAATTAAAAATGTACTTATAATACTGTTTGTAAAAATGTAATAATTTAATTTATAATACTTTATAAATTAAATTATTGTTATGCTCTCCATTAAATTCTGTTTGATGTTTGAATGTTAAAATTGAATCAGGCATACCTTTTTTATAGAAATTGTATAATCTTTACTAGAATTTTTACTTAATCCAATGTACTGTTACTTAATCCAATTTATGTATTCATCATTTGATATTTTATTTCATACTCTATATAATAAAATGCTTTTTTGTTGAATCATGTTTTGGTAAACCAGTGGACGATGGTCTATTAAACAGACCATACGAATCGTACGATTCAAGTAAGTGTATAAACTTCAGTAAAAGTCTTGCAGAATGAATTGAATGAAGAGTTTGAAGATTTTTACCAGCGATTTGCCATACAGATTGCATATGTCAATGTTTTCTAGACGAAAGGATATTACATATATATTTGAAAGATGAGAAAGCATGCGATGTAAAAAATTAATCTCAATTATCCATTAATTATTCTGCATCAAAAATTACTCTTCAAAATAACGAAATGGAATGGAAACAAAATATTCTGTAAAAATATAAGCAATTAACATTATATAATTGTTCATAGCACTTTTATACAGTAGACATGAACTGACATTTCTGCTTTTACTAACATCATTTTCATTTCTCTGTATTATCTTGCAATTACCATAAAGTGTTTTTTTTTATCTATCCAAATTCGATTATGCACGATCAATACATCATGAAGTTAGCACGAAAATAATTTGTAATTATTTGCCCAAATTGTAATAAGATAATAATTTAAAGAAATTATTACATTTCTTTGCATCTATTATATTTCTTCGAATGTCGTGATTTACTAATTTGTAATTAATAAATAAATAAATTAATAAAAATTAGATTTCCTGCTATTAATTTGTTAATTTATTATTGCTGTCTTGCAAAATTGTTATTTTAATATTATATAGGTATTATAATAAATATATTATTTGATGTGATCTTAATAATATATACTTTTACATTGTTTTTATTCCTTACAGTTTCTTATTTGTTTACTGCTTTAATTTTCATATCTTTAAATTTGTTTGTTTTAAGACTGAAACTGAATATTTTATGAATATGAATGAAGACTGAATATTATATATATATATATATATATATATATATATATATATATATACATAATAATGATAAATCATTCGATCTTTACTCTATATGATATGAGACTACGAATGATTACGAATTATAATGTACAATTAAAATATATATAAAATTTATAATTAAATTTAAATTAAAAGAGAATTTTTTAACTTTACACTCAACTTTTTTTATAATTGTGAACGATTATCGGATCTGTAAAATTTTTTTTAGATTTAGAATCAGATGATTTGATACCACCGGGAAATGATGAAATAAAAGATAATCAATGGTTAGGAGTTACTGTGCGTAGTCAAGGAGTAGGAGGTAAAGTTATGGTAAGTAAAAAGAAAAATTGTGGACAATCATAAAATCAATCATCAATTTCGACTACTCTTATTGCCAGGTATGCGCGCATCGGCATATTGTTAAAACAGCCGATTCACAATGGGGTCAAGGTCAATGTTACATATTATCGCAAGATTTAAAATATGATGATCTAAAGAAACCATGTTCTGGAAAGCCTACTAATAAGTAATATAAGCAAATTGCCTGATTTCTGAATATTTTACTACTTCTAATTAACAATGTCTGTTTCAACAACAAATTTCAACTAACGCTGCATTTTTTGTAAAACTCAATTTTTTCAGAGCCCACGAACAATTTGGTTACTGTCAAGCTGGAACTAGCGGTCTCTTAACTGCTGAAGATCGTGTAGTTATTGGTACTCCAGGTCCTCATACATGGCGAGGGACCCTGTATTTATTCACTATTTCCGATGAATTTTTAAGTAGGGACAATACAGTTTACAATGCGCCGATGCAAGACTTTTCACCTGTAAATAAATATAGCTATCTCGGTATGTAATCGTAAGATAAACCAACTATATTTTCTTGATAAATTTTATTTAAAATATTTTTGTTACAAGCACGTTTTATCGTTTGATGATTGATATGATTTTACAAAATATCGTCCATTTTCTTTTCTTTCAAATTTTGCTATTAAATTGTTGATTTTTTAATTTACATTGATATTACATCATATAAACCTTTATTTAATTTACATTTGATGTTACAGGGATGTCTGTGGCTGTTGGAAATTTCTTTGGCAAGGATTTGGCTTACGCAGCAGGTGCACCCCGTTCTAATGGTACAGGTCAAGTAATTTTGTTTACCAGACGTGATTTTAAACCGGACATGGATGTTGCTCTTATTTTGGATGGCGAACAATTCGCCTCAAGCTATGGATACGAAATCACATCAGCCGACATAAACGGAGACAAGTAAAAGAACACTTGATACATATTTTACTAATATTTATTACGAATTTATCGTATAAATTTTTACCTTGTTCATTTTTTCATATTTTTTTACTTATGTATTTTAACAGTTATCGCGTTTTAGGGTAACTGATTTAATCGTAGCAGCACCATTTTATTTCAATAAAGCAGAAGGTGGAGCTGTCTATATTTATACAATGTTAGATATATGTAGGACTGTTAAAGACGACGAAAAGTGTTCTCCAATCAAGCTCGTTGGTCATGAGGAATCAAGGTTTATCATATTCTCTTATATCAAGTTTTATTTATGATTTTATGCGGGATATTAAAAACCTTGGTAATGATACATTAACGATTAATTAGATTTGGATTTGCATTAACAAATTTGGGCGATTTGAATAAGGATGGATTCGAAGATATTGCAATTGGCGCTCCGTATGAGGGAAAAGGGACAGTTTATATATATCTAGGCTCCAAAAATGGTATAATTAAAACACCATCGCAGGTATCAAATTTTTTTCATATTTCTTATTGCTTTAGTTTTTCCGTTTATGTAATTTTTTTTTATTTATTGCATATCTTGCCTATACTTACCAATACTTCATTTATTTTGTTTATGCAATTTTTCATTTTGTTACGTTGTCATTTAATAGATCATTCATGCCGAAGATATGCCTACGCCATTGAAAACATTTGGTTACTCACTAAGCGGCGGAATTGATATGGACGAAAATGGTTATTCGGATCTGTTGATCGGAGCGTATGAGAATGATGCAGTCGTACTTCTTCGTTCTAAAAAAATAATTGATATATCTACTTATATACGCTATACAAAGAAGGATGGGGTATATCAGGATACAATAGAGCCTATTGATCCCAACAAAATTGGATGTTTAGCCGATCCAGATTCAAACCTTACATGGTAATAGTAATTCTATACGAAATTTAAAACATATAGTAAAAACTTATATAGGTGTATATGTGTAAAACTCTTTACAGTTTCTCCTTTGAGGCTTGCTGTAAAACAGAATCATTAGCGAAGGAAGACTCTATGCAAAATTTGAGATTAAACTACTACATCGAAGCGGAAACTTATACCGGAACTAAGAAATTCTCAAGGGTTTGGTTTAATGCCAACAATAATGCACGTCCTCATTATGTTAATCGAACAGTTACTTTATATGGCACAAAGCTGGTACACTGCCAAAAGGAGATTGTTTATTTGAAGGTAAAGTTAAAAAATTTCATATGTTGTGTTACATTACTTTTCTAGTATAATCACGATATTTTTGGCATACATATCATATTTTTTATATGTTTATATATTAATATAACAAAAGTATTTATTAATATCAATAATTTCTTTATATGTAATTTTCAAAAGCTATTAGAAGATTATTAATAGTATCACAATTTTAATATAATTAAATATGGCCACGGGATAATCGTCATGCTAGTAACCATTGAATCATATCATGGATTGGTCACGATAATATTATATAATACTAATGTTAATAAGTAAAAGTAGATGAATGATATCATGCTTGTTGGTATTTAGATGATAGTATTCAGATGAAGAAAAAAGAATAAAAATCTATTAGAGATATATTTGAATATTTATATACAAAATTATATAATATTTATATATATAATTTTCTTTGCTTCTTAACTTACTTTTTCTATGAATTTTCTTATTGAATTACGGATTGAATAATTTTATTAAATTCCTATTTGATTTGTCAAAATCTTACTTGTGCTCTCTTTGTGAAGATGTTTATTTATTATATCGATATCTAATAGGAAAATACGCGCGACATTCAAACTCCTATTAAATTTCGTCTGAATTATTCATTGATACAAGAAGAACCAGTCATGCCTCTGGAAGGAGCTCCTTTGCCCGATATGAAAAATTATCCAATACTTAATCAACAAGAAGCCGCGCGCGTATTCGAAGCTGTTTTTCAGAAAGACTGTGGAAACAACGATATCTGCGAAAGTGATTTGCAAGTGGTAACCAAGCTGAATTTGTCTGGTAAGTGTTGTTTCTGTCTTGTGTAAAAAATTTAGAATCAAATAATTTTACACACACACACACACACGCATGCGTACGCACATTTACACCTTCATAATTTTAAATATATAATGCTCATTGAGAAATAATTCTTCACATCTATATTCAATTCTTAACATCTATATTGTTACCTTTATTCCACTCTCAGTTAGCTCGATCTCTGTAAACTCGACTTTTCATACTGTTCTCCCTACTATTTTACATTTGCCATTAGGCCACATGTGTCTAATAAAAATCTCATATGAATAATTAAAACACGACTTTGATATTTAAATGAAAATAAGAGGGATTTAAAATAGAAACGTTTGCTTTTGTAATAAAATGTATAAGGCTTTACTATAGATACTTTGTATATTTTGTTACGTTAAACAAAATTTATTATACACAAATCAAGTTTATTAATAAAAAAAAGAAAAACTTTAATGAAGAAGACTTTCCAATCAATCTTTTACTTCTTACGTACTAGCTTCCTCCATAAAACCAGACTTTTACGAGCTGCTCTTGGGAGAAAGAGAAGAGATAGTTGTCGAAGTGAATGTGGTAAACATTGGCGAGTCTGCATACGAGGCTCAATTATTTATCATTCACTCACAAAGTTTGAACTATATCGCCAGTAAGAGCAACGATTCTGTGATCTGCAATCTGTACAATGCCACTATGGTATCGTGCTCTATTGGCAATCCGTTCAAAAAAGATAAAACAGTGGACATACAAGTGAGATTCGATCCCAAGGGCCTCGAGGATAACGAGTCGCAATTGAATTTCACGATCTTTGCAAATTCCACATCGAAAGAAATCAAAGAGAAGCAACCTACAGTGCTGCAAGCTACTGTGTTAAAACGCGCCGAACTCTCGATCAAAGGGTAATTACATCTTACATTATATCTTAACGTGTGATCGTCCGTGATAGGATAACATATTACAGCAATTTTCTCTCACAGATCATTGAACGAAGATTAATTTGTTCTAGATTTTAAAGCTTTTTATATTTTTTGTATTGAGAAATTCTGTCATTTTATACACGCGCGCGTACGGATACACACGTACGCACGAGGTGCGTACATGTATGTGCGGAGTATTTACGCATAATTCATTAATTTGCCAAAATTATCTAATTTTAATACATATTTATTATATTATTTTTCGCATACTACGTTGCATTTATCATCGTATAAAATCGTATTTATCATCGTCATAAAAATATAATCAATATGTGCTCATATGACCATTTGATTTAATTAAATAAATTTATTTATATTTTATTACATATTATACTAATATTGAAATATATGTTTATTTTTATAGAAGTGCGAAAACTCAATGGGCCTTTTACGGTGGTCCAGTAGTTGGAGAATCTGCGATAAAACATCTGAATGAAGTAGGACCAAAAGTGTCACATATTTATGAAGTGTTCAATGAAGGCCCATGGAAAGTCAGTACAGTCGAAGTGCGCATTTCATGGCCTTACGAAGTCGCAAACGACAAAGCGCATGGCAAATGGCTGCTATACATGGAAGAGATGCCGACTATCCAAAGTAATATGAAAAAAACAAAAATGCATAAATTTTTTATTCCTCCGATTGCCAATAAACTTATAAAATTTAGATATTAAGATGAATTATTAATTATTCTCGTAAAGTCTCGAATTTCTCAAAATGTTGAGCTCATCTGAATATAATATAAAAGAAATTTTATCGGGAAGCTCAAACTATATCATTTGTAGAACGCTTAAAGATTATTTTTAAAAGAATAACTAAATCAAAATGAGTAAGAGAAAATAAGTATAAACAGAATTAAATAACATAATTGCGATATTAAAAGAAAATAATTTAACAATTTAATATTAATATTAAATTTTAATATTAATATGTCGTCTTTTATCACATAAAATTTTGAGTAGTATATCATATTATTAGAATTAAGCAATTAGTTAAACTTGAAACTATTGTAAAATATAAAGTAAGCTTATGATATATTTAACATATATATTTTGTATATTATTAAACATTTATAAATGTTTTAGCTTTAGGAGATGGCGAATGTATATTGCCATCAGGACATGTGGTAAATCCATTAAAACTTCAAGATAATGTCAACTTGGACGATATTGATAGCATTATGCAACCTTTAACTCCGACAAATTTTTTCAATTATACTAACCATATAAGAATAACTCGAGATACGGAGAAAGTTGTAAATACGCGAACGATTATCGACAAGGACGGACATCGTCATCGTGTTGTTGCAATGGTAGGTAATCGTTATTAATGGTAAATCATTATTTAATTAAACAATTCACAATCAAAGCGTAATCAAGATTTTGAGATTAAATATGGAATTTGTGATTAAATTCCTATACAGAGTGATCCGTTACACATTGCAAAGATAATGATTTCATTCATCACATATAAAAATAAACTTGATTTGTGGAATAAAATTATTTTATTCAGCCTTCATTCTCGAGAAAATCTATATTAAAAATCGTGGACAAAGGAAATATCTTTCATTAATCTTATTCTTTAAATAGAGTTACGTCATTCTTACATTTTTGAAATCTAAATTTTTTTTCTGTTCCTGCTGAATTCTGCTTATTCTGTATAGGATAGATATAAAATATAAGATATAAGATTATAGAATAGTATAAGAGTTTTAATGAAGAAGTATTAATGGAAGGATCTTACATTACAGAATTGCAAAGCTGGCACAGCAAAATGTTTTGACATTATATGTTATATATATAATTTACAGAGGAAACAAGAAGCCATTATAACAGTTAAAGCGAGGTAATAAAAATTCATTGCGATGATGCCATATCAGAGAAAGAGAGGAGGGAGGGGGAAGAGAGAGAGATATCACAATTTGATTTATTAATTATAATATATAACATAATTTTTATTACTATTTTAAGATATAAAATTAAAATTCGAAATAGGAAATAGAGTTACATTAATACAAATTTTTAAGCTTCATTTTCTAAGTTATAATAAATTAATACGTTCCAAGTATCTTTATACATAGAACATATTGAGACATGTTTTAAAATCATAATATACATTGATAACAAATCCTTAAAATATATCCGCCATGAAACATGTACAGCGGACACTAAAGAATTTTGTTGTATGTATATCATCATTCGAATAATACTTTAAAACATAAAAATCTGTTTATATAAATCTGTTTCTCTTTCTCAAACAACGAAATAAAAAGTTCTTTTCAACATTTTTCTATTATTGACTGTTGGCTAATATACAGCCATAAAATATTAATTTCAAAATTGTAAAGCATCTTATAATGTTTAAAGATATAACTTATTTCAGACTTTGGAATTCTACTTTAGTCGAAGACTACCCAAAAGTAGATATGGTTAAAATAGGCTCTAACGCTAGGATAGTGATACCCTCGAACATTGTGATACAACAAGAAAACTTAAAGGATGATTACGCAATTGTAAGTGTACTTTTGTATGTACGATATCTATTCGGAGACTTACGTTTGGTATATCATATGACTGTTGTATTATAAAAATTAATTGATAACTGTATTCCTAAGTAAGATAAGAAAATTCCAATTTTACATTTTTACAAATTTAGAAAACACATATATAAGAAACATTCAACACGTAGGATAAAAATTATTTTACAATTATTTCATATTATACAGGCTGAGACAATCGCTTATCCAGATCTATTGGATCAACAAGAAGCTGAGCCCGTCCCAGTGTGGATATATATAGTGGCCGCAGTAGCGGGTATGTTACTCTTTATTCTCCTTACATTATTATTGAGGAAAGTAGGCTTCTTCAAAAGGCGACGGCCGGATCCAACTTTATCTGGAAATCTCGAAAAGCACAGAGATGATAATCCTGAAAATGAAGCATTATTTAAACATTAAGCATAAAATCGAAATATATACATATAGAAACATACTAAATTGTCATGATTACTTAAGACTAAGTACTTATGATGAAAAGAGAGAAAAAAGATATAACATAAATATTTATGCACGCGATTCATTTCTGATTATATACTGCCCAAGTTTAAAATGCATATTTTGTATGCACAAGTAAATACAAGATTGATAAAATAGTTTGTGATATTGTTATATTAAATATACTTTATGCGCATGTGCATAAATCTTTCTCGAAGACGTATTCAAATTATATGTATATATGCACAAGCGTCGTAAATGTCTCAACATTTATTGTTCTTTAGAAAGAAAAACGCGTATTGTATTTGGACAGTTACAAATCATAACTCTCTATAACAAAGAATTAGGCAACACACGAAGCAATAATTGAAAAATAGCATCAGATTTCATATTGTATCTTTATATAAAAAAAGAATGAGATTGTAAATTCCGAGAATAATGAATATATTCCGCGTTAAATAAGTTTATGAAGGCATTTTTTTGTAATTTTTTTCATATATTGTAAAAATATTTTAGGAAACAATTCTTATTTTGAATGAATAAATAAACAAATATAATACAAACATGTTACATCAAAAAATATTCGATAATTGTTGAGACATTTAACATCTAATATGCAATGAAATATCCATTTTTTAATCGAATAGAGGATATATAACTATTATCAGTTTATTCATATTTTATTCGTATCATTATATAAACATGTGTTTTAATATGAATGATGAAAGAAATGAATTAAATTTTTAATAAAAATTTTTCTCGTCGCTGATATTATATTAATTTCTTTGTATATGTTTATATATGATACGTTCATACTTATTTTATTTGCAAAGGACAATTTTTTTTTCTTACAACGATTTAAACGTCTATAAATTATTAAAATGGCAGCATAAAATATATAACGATCTCGCATACATTCAAATCCATTGCGATAGTTTAAATGCATTACTATGTTTTCACAATAGGACTATTTTTCATTTTATTATATTACATTTTTTAAAATATTTACGTGAAATATCTATTCAATGAATACGTTCTATCGATTATATATTAAGATTAATTATTGAATATTCGACAAAACTTCAAACTTCAGCAAAGATATATGGCAAAAGGAATACAAAATATATTAAACTTGAAATAATGAATAACTATTAAATATTCTTTGAGATATTAATAGAAATTTAAATTCAGAATTTCGTATATTTAACTATTATTTTTCGAAAATTAAAACTCTAATGTATGCAATTAATGCGAGTACTTGAGCATTTGTTATAAATATGTAATCGAGAGATATGAGTTACCATATAAATACTTAATACTTTATAAATTTTTATCATAATTTTATAAAGATCAAAAGTCATTCCGCTGCACATGTGAGTTTTGATGTATTATATAGAAAATAAGATGAAAAGAAAAAATTTCGCACACATATAATGTCGTATTTATCATATTTATATTTAATGGACTGTTAAATATGCAAATTTTTTGTATAAGTTAATAATATTACGATCTTTCTACCAATGTTTGTTATATTGTCCTAAAAAAGAAAATAAAAGTATAACAAAATTTTATATATATAATTATAAATAAAACATTTTAATTATTTAGTAGTAGTAATTTCTTACTATTACTTATACAATTTTTTACAATATTGTTACATGCGATAAATTTTATATTCGTATATTTTAGCTAATAGACTCGACATATATATTTTAATGCATTTTATTAGTAATGATGAAATAAAATTTTATTATTCTAAAACATTAGTCAAAAGCATTATTTATATTTCTTATATACCTATGTTTTAAATGAATATATTTTGAATGAATATTTAAATGAATATTTTAATGAATATATTCATTACAGTAATTTTACGTAGCATATATGCTAGTATAAAGAAAAACTTAATGTGCGTATGTGTACACACACCATAATTTTTTCTTTTAATTTTTGAAATTTGAAAATAATAATGAAAGGATATTTCAAAATTTGAAACAACGAAATTTGGTTTATCGAAGAGATATATTTATTATAGTTTTTAATTCGAATCAAGTAAAAAAAAATGTAAGTCTACTATTTATTTTTTATTCCAAGAAACAGTTTTCGCTTAAGACTTATACTTATTTACTTAAAATTATTTTTACTATAACATTTTGATTCGGAACTTCTGACGTATTCTGTATTAAAACTTGTAGTTATATTTCTTTACCTTATCTCGAATATTCATCCAAGAAATATGTAAACTAGCGCTATGTACTAGCATTACGAAAAAATTTCATTGCCTATGACCATCATCGATATCTAGAAGTGACATATTGCGATATGTTTTCAGATAGTAGCAATCTGTAATCATAAATCTGTAAAATAAAAATACAATAAAAGATAAAAATAAGAATACAATATACCTCATAATTACATTATAAACGGCCATAAAATAAAATTTAATTCGAACTATAAGTTTTATATACATACACACACACACACACACACACACACACACGCGCGCGCGCGCGCCTAATTCAATTATATAACGTAAAATTATATTTACGCATATAAAAATTATAATTGCTGCATACACAAAAATTACCTATACAATAATATCGTTAAAGGAACCGTACTAGCGTGCCACAAGGAATGAGCATCAAATATCCAAAAAATAGGAGGAAAATCTGCCAATTCGAGTGTAGTCACAAAAATGGTCAATATATTGAACCAAGCAAGTAAGTACACGTGAGGCAACTTGTCGCGGCTAAAATACCACCACAATGTCGTTATCGCGACAGTTATCAATCCTAAAATCATAAATGGTTCAGTTTTATGATTATTTTCCTTTAAAGATATACAGAAGTTATGCTATCGCACTATCGCTTACCTATCGCTACATTAAATACCATATTATAACCATAGTTAATTCTGCCTGACCACAAATGCGATAAGTGTATGCACAAAATGCTTACATATCCGCAAGTTATAATAATAAATGCTTTATTCTTTCTATTCATTATCCTAAATAAAATTTAAATATTAAACTTAATATTAATAAAGATTAAATTAATATTAATACTTCAACATTTTATCAATATATTATAAAATTAATTTTATTAACTAAAATAAATACTTAATTCTATTTTAAATACTCCAATACATTAATTATCAAGGACGAGACATACGCGCGTTACCTTAAGAGCATGCAGTATAAAAGTGTAAGTACCATACTAAATGCGCATGAATAATCCATAGCTTCTGTAAATGGCCTGTCTCGTGAATGAAATATGATTGACCAAAACCATCCATTTAGGCATATCTACAGTAAAATTATACTTTATTAAACAGCTCATTCAAAGATCGCTGAAGACATACAAAGATAAAATATAAATTAAATGACAAATGACAATAAATACTATAGTAAATAAAAAGCAATTTACTAGAGAAAATGCATCAATTATGAGAGAAAATATCAAAGATTTATTTTTTTTTTTTACATACGAATTTATTGGTCAATTTGGAGTAAATTTTTTTAAACGAAAACATGTTAATAACGATAGTTAATAAATTGTCAGTGATTGAAAATAAAAAATTTTCTAGAAAATTTTACAGATAAAAATAGATATTAAACGCTATTTTTATTAAATTTGAAAGAAATTTAATTCAAATAGATTTATAATTGGTGTAAATTAATAACTGAATAAATGACATGATGTTAAAAAAAATGAAATTTTATATTTATAATGATTTTTATCATTTCAGTTGGAAGAAATTTTAATTTACAATGCCAAATTGATAAAACTATTTTGCCAAATTTAGATTACAGTCATGTAAGATTAAAAATAATTTAGATTACAAATATTATGAAAATATTAGACTTACGATACTGAAATATATCCAAGTGTAAAACATAGGATTAGCTCGATCTATCTTTCTTCTAAATTTCCGATACATTATCCAATGTGCATAAAAATTTAATATAGAAAATAAAACTGAAGCAGGTTCTTGACATCCAAGCAGACGAATGAATGGCCACTATGAAAATAAAAATAATTTATGCTCTCTTGTGAATAAAAATATAAATAGTTTTGATGTTTAAAGTAATTACACATAAGTATAAGATAATATACATAGATATTGATACAAACATACATAAATAATATACTGTAACAAAGTCATGTAAAACTATTATATTTTGCTTACTTTTCCATGAAATTGTGGTATCTTCAAACCCTGAGATACAAAATAATCAACAGTCCTCCACATACAAATATAACTGCAATCTTCCTTGCAGGACCAATTCAGCAAAATTAGCGATAAGGAAGGCTGTTGCTTAAAACTTATATCTACAATATTATTCTACAATATAATATATTATTGTATTCTACAATATAATTTATCAAACATTAAATCTCTATAATTAAGAAATGATAATTTTATAAATATATATTCTGTTCAAAAAATATAAATGGAAAAAATCATAGCTTGATCATTACCATCTTTGCAGTTATTATTGCGACACAACGTTAAACATTGATGATATATCTGCGATTTATCACCTATCGAACCAATCGTATTTCCCACGAAACAAGTTTGAAGAATGCACAGTAAAGCCCATATCGACTTTGACATATCGTGACTCGATGTCAAACTAAAAAATATAACCTGCTAAAAAATATAACCTAAGCAAACTGGCGGCAAACAGAATCTCCGTAAACCGCTGTAAACTCTTCGTTATCGCATTACAAGTGCATTTAAAAAATATAAACTGCACTACTACTACTACTACTATTCCTTTTTTTTATGGCCGTGGCTTCCTTGTGGGGTTAGCGATGCAACATAGGCCACGATTTAAAAATAAATTGTAAAGGCCATGGCATACATAGGAGTGACATCCGTTTGATCACGTTCCGATTGATCACTAGCCACTCGCAGGGGCCGATGCCTAGAATTTTTCCACTGTTCAAGCACTGTGAGTGGCTAGTGGTCAATTGGGACGTGGTCAAACGGATATCAGCCCATACATAGGCTATGTAACATCAATGTAACATTACAAATGCTTCGAAGCGTTTGATTGTCCAATCAAAACAAAGAATTTTACTAATGCACCAATCAAAAAATGCTTCAAAGCATTTATAGTAAGCTCTTGTACCCATAGTATATCGGAGTGAGCTATCCCTATATTAAATTGACTGCGTTCAGTGAACACAACAGTTGGACAACTGAACGCTCTTTGAGCATAAAGTGATCAGTGAACAGTTTCCTGATCTAAACATTTATTGACATGCGCAATATGTATGTACACAAAAACACAACCTTTATTTAAAAATGGTATATCCCACATTATTGTGTCGTGCCATTCGTATTCACAGAAATCACAGTTCTTTCTTTTAATTTAATAATGGCTGCTAATAATTTCATACTTCTGACTTTGCTAGATGATAATATTATAAAGAAATGTAATAAGATATTTTTAAGAAGATACAAGATGAATTATTAAATAATTTTAATACAAGACGTCGTATACATTGGAAAAATAAAAATTATTATGAAAGAATAATTCCATTGTATAATAATATTGTATTTAAAGAACATTTTAGCATGTCAAGAATAGTTATAGAGGTAAGTCTTACATGATAAAGTGATAAAAATTCTCCATTTTCATAATAAAGTGTAAGTCCCACTAAGCTTACAACACATTGTACTCACTGAGCGTATTTGAAATCGTTCAGAAAAATGGCGTCCGCTCACTGAATGTTGAGAATACGCATTGATCAGACGCGTTCAGTGAACATTTCGCCAACAGTTGCACAACTGTTGCGTTCGCTGAACGCACCCATTATTGAAAACCGCGGCCCAGCGGAGAGAAAAGGACATATTAAAGTTGGAACATTTGGGCGTTTTCCAACAAGAGACACAGTTGACACAATGTATGTATGTATGTATGTATGTATGTATGTATGTATGTATGTATGTATGTATGTATGTATGTATGTATGTATGTATGTATGTATGTATGTATGTATGTATGTATGTATGTATGTATGTATGTATGTATGTATGTATGTATGTATGTATGTATGTATGATGTGATGTACAACATACGTGACACATACACATACACACACACACACACATTAAATATACATACACATGTATGTATACATAACCCAACAGTGCATTGGTGCGTTCAAGAAACAAGGACGCGTCATCACGCGTCATATTATGCGTCATCTTTGACACAAAGCGTGAAATGTGAAATAGCGACTAATGATAGCGAATGACGGAAATCAAGGAGGTAGGCAGTGGATACCTTGAGAAACGTGAAGCAAAACGGGAAAGGGAAGAATACACCATTCGCGGCCATTTAGAGATAAATATGCATTTGCGAATATCAAAGAGGCGCATAGAGACGTGATAGACGAATACGGAGGGAGTTGATAGCTGTCAGACGCAGGGAAAGAGGCAAACACCTGTTGCCGCTAAGCTCGGCAGGCGTTTGCTATGGCTCACCTGCTCAAAAATCTTACCAACAGCATCTGGCACGCATTTCATGCACTACAAACTGACGCCACCAACACAGTCGCCAAGTCCAAGTTAAAGGTAAAACCTGGAAAAATTCAAAATTTAAAATTCAAAATCGCCAAACCTGAAATCGTCTAAGAAGCTTATAACTGGCCTATAATTATTACTGGCAAATATAGAACAATCTGTCGACTCATCACACATGCATGCATATTTCATATTAATTAATATTCTCTACAATTAATATTAATCTAGTCTATTAATATTAATCGATTGATGTATATCGTGCAAAGTAACATTTTCTCTTCTTTTTATATTTGATATTTATCCACAGGTATTGACAGCCAACATTGGTACATTAATGGATCTGTATGGTGTAGAGAAAGGCCTGGAGCATTACCGAAGTACACAGAACTTAACATTCGATCAATACATTTACTATTTACAGAAAGAAGTAAGATACTCAAAAACACACAAGTGCTATGAATCATTCAAACAAAACAAATGCAAATGTTAATTTTCTTATAACAGAAATTATAGAATTTTTGATAAACACGCGAATAAGATATTTTAATTTATTTTGCTTAAGCTTAATTATCATATACTAACAAATATTCAATTACAGCAAATAAAATGAAACTTGATAAGATGAAATATCAAGATGAGATGGAATGTACAGCTATTTTTAATACAAAAGATTGTTTATACAAGATATGCAATGTGCTTTTACTCTACTTGCTTGTTTTCTAACACTTTATCAAGTAGCTTCAACATATTTTCGAAATTTTGTTTCAAATGATGTCTTCTTCTTTTGCACTGAGACCATTTGTTTCGTCCTTACTCATTTAGTCTCGGTGTAGTAACACGTATCATGTATTTCAGGTGTTCTCTTCTATAACTGATGCTACTTCTGTACAAACGTTGAAAACGCTGGAAGAAGGGATAGATGAAGTCTGCTGGTTAATTTGTAAAAAGATATACCTGGAGAGATCCCATCCAGTCTTTGAAGATAACAGTGTTTACCAGTTGTTCAGAATTTATTGTCTGCTAGCTGAGACAGAATTGGATGCCACAGATTCTTATGTGGTTAGCAGTTGCTTCTATATAAACCAATATGTTTTGTGATTAGATCAACGGATCACTTTTGTAATATAGGTAATAATGCATGGCGATGAAGTGGCACAAATTGCTTCCCACCTGGTAATGTCTTTGGGTCTACAATGGGATGCGGTGGATTTTTCGGCTCTATCAGCGGCTATCGGAATGTTTAGGTAATTTTGAAGTTGTTAGAAGTAAATGTAAAAATGTAGGAATGCAAATGTGTTTATAAGAAAAATTTGTCGAAAAGGTTCCCCACGTTTTTGGCGGTTCTGGAATCCAAGTATAGTGGCGGTAACGCTTTGGACATTATCGCATTGACAGAAGCAATTGATGATCTCTATCAGATTTACGTAGAGAATGTAGTGAAAAAAGTAAATCACAAAGTTCTGCTTCATTTTGCTAATAAATAAAAAAGAAATTGTTTAAACAGGTCACCTTTGATCTCTGCATGTAATGCTATTTAACATATTTCAATGTACTAACTATTGACGTAGCGTGCGTGTATTACAATGGAATAATTATTTTTTTATAAATATATATTAACAATTGCAGGGTTACTTGATGAAGAAAGGATTCCTATTGCCAACGTTGCGATACTTTTGGTTCGTGCTGCGCCCGGGCGAATTGACATATTACAAAGACCCTCAACAAAAAGAGCCATCCGGATTAATATTACTAAATGCCAATTGCTGGGCCGATGCTCTCACAAACAGTGGAAAACCCGATAGAAGATTCGTGCTTAGCACCCCTGAACATAGATGCATAGAATTAGTGGCAGAGGATCATAAAGGCAGGTTACAGTGGCTCGCGGCATTGCAAACGGCTATTCAACATTCCGGCGAGAAGATTGGTTATCAAAGGAGTTTGGCTAATCAAAGAAGATCATTGCGACAAGTAAAATTAATAAAAACAGAAAATTACAATATACATTATTACAATGTATTACAGTATTTTATTTATAATAGAGAAAATAATTTCTCTGTTATAAATAAGTTAAAATTAATAATATAGTAGAGATAACAATTTCAGTTAAAATTTATTTAATAAATACATTGTTCTATCAGGCTACTAAACAGGAAAAAGAAGAGACCAAGTTGGAGCTTCAGTATGAGAGGCAAGCTAGAATCGCCGCCGAAATACAAGCTCGAAAACTAGAAGCTCTATCAAAAGAGGAAGGTGCTAAAGTTCAACAATTGGAAGATGTTAAACAAAAGCTAGAACTCCTACTACAAGAGGAGAAACAGGCTCTACGTGACGAGGAAATAGGTAACAGATTATTGCATTTAATTTACATCGATCTAAGTTTTTATGTAAGATTGTATAATTTAGATACCTTATATATATATATATATATATATATATTACAGTACGAAGTTTACAAGCGAGAGTTTTACGTGAAGAATGGGAGAAGAGAGAGCAATTGGAGAGATTGCAGCAAGAGCAGCAGAAATTGCTGGAGATGGAAAAGATGAAAAGAATGGAATTCGAACGAATGCAAAAAAAAAACGAACAGCAGTTACAAGGTATAAAAGATCCAAAACGTATGAAAAATAAAATATTATGTAATTATAAAATTTACTTTAACTTTTTTACTTTAACTTTTTTCGAAATTTATATGGTACGTATGTGCGTGCGTTTGTCTAACGTTTATTTCTTTTATATTCTTGATTTTTTCTGTTACTTTTATTCCAATTTCTATTTTTTTTTTTTTTTTTTTTTTTTTTTGAAGATTCCTACTTATAAATTATCATTATATATTACTCTTCAGATGCTGAATTGCGACTTCAGCAGTTAGAAGCGGAAAGAGAACACTTGGACGCCGAATTACGTGCCGCGCGCGAAAAGGTGAAACGCGCTGAAGAAGCTCAACTTGTACTAGAAGCACAAATCGTAACGCGTCCTCTAAGAGGAGCTGAAAGGATCCGACGTACTCAAAGCTTTATGCCGACGACGAAAGAACGACCATTATCCATAGAGAAAATCGACAGGCTTATGACATTACAGAAGAATGTATAATATGCGGCGCCATTAGTAGCTAAAAAATCCATGTGTTTATCGTCTGAGTTACATTTAAGTCTTCCACCAAATAGAATAACACAAAGAGCCTATAGAAACTATTATACGTTGCGGGGCAACTATATTATATTTTTGCGAAGAATGCGAGGAAATTCCATGCGAGCTTCGAATTCGATAGTTCCTTATTCTTGATGCCTTGTTTTATCCGTAATCTTAGCCAAAAAATATTTCAAATATTGCATGTACAAATTTTGTGTATACAGATTTTCCATTCTTCGTTATCCCGAAAATAATAATGTTCTTCATTTTGTGATGACAGATTCAATCTGACATATTCATACATATACATACATATACATATGTGATATATGCGCACGTACACACAATATCGTAAACAAATATATATTTTTTTCGAACGCATTATCATAAAATGACAAAATATTTAATACAAATTTGTTTAATTCTATTGAAATATATACGCAGAATTATATAAAATACATTTAACTGATAAAATATTTGTTTACAATTTTAATCAAGATTTTCACGAGTGAATGAAAATACCAACTTTATTTGAATCGAATCATATTTTAATTCAAATTGGATGCATAATGTTTCACATATATTTATAAGAGCGACAAATTTTTTGTATTGAGTATAATTAGACTGTTATTGATCAAACATATGACTTGACTTTAACGGTTGTACTGTTACGATTCTACATTCCTAATAGGAAAGTTTGTACCTTGTTAAGAATAAAACGATTTGAATATTAATTTGTAACTGTGTAAAATCTTTTATTCATCAAAAAATGCCAAAAAAAAAGAAAAGCAAGGGAAGCAAGTTGGCTCGCATGAATGATGAGGAACGTGCTCGCTACCTGCAGTATCGAGCCGAATTAGAATTAGAGGTCAAACGACGTAAACAACAATTGATTGCTGCTTTTACTAAGGTATATATATCAAGCATAAAATAAAAATATAATGTAATACATTGTAATAAACTAGTTTTGAAATGTGTAGAATAAATTAAAACGTGAAGAAGCGTTCTCGCGATTAAACACTGCCAAGATCAATGAACAATGGCGATTCATTCTACGTCGAATAAAATGCAAAGAACTTCACGAAGACGTGAAATATCTATGGAACAATTTCGATCGTATGATAAAAACGAAAGATCTTGTGATACAGCGTTTGTATAGTGAGTTAGAAGCAGCCGATGTGGATCATAGAAGACTACAAGAAGCTCACATTCAAATGATGGATTTGATAATTGGTAAAATTGTATCGATAAATTTATATTATCTGTACCAATTATTAATTATTAATATTACATAGGAAGATATAAACAGAAGTGTATTCATCTACACGAGTCTTTTGCACACGAACGCAATCGTGTCATTTCGGATGAAACGAACAAATTAAACAGAGTACGAAAGAATTTAGAGCAGCATTGCGATCAGTTGCAGAACATAATTTTTGGGCAAGATAAGAAGATAGAGAATATATTAATGCAAACGAAAATCCAGAATGCCGTTAATATATATAATATCGTATACTTGGTATGAACTCTCTCTCTCTCTCTCTCTCTCTCTCTCTCTCTCTCTCTCTCTCTCATCATTTTATGTAAGATATTAATACGATTACTCTAACTGCAAATATTTCAGAAGAAGGATGCCTTGTCGCGCTTGATGCATTATGTTTCCAATGAGGTCGAGGAATTGTGGCGACAGCTTAGTGAAACGATAATTGAATATGAGATCAATACAGGAGACAAGAGAAAGCAATACGAATACTTAAAAGAACAGGACGACGCTCATCGTGCAGATGTGGCACGATATCCAAGATTACAAGTGCAATTACAAGGCATGATTAAGAATCTGAAACAGGACATACACGTATTATCACAGAAGAGAAAGCAACGTATAACGGAAATGAATAATCAGATTGTGCATATGAGGAAAAGAGCTAAAAATTTGAGACAAATGTTTTCTGTTAACCAAGTGCTGGATGCCACCCAATTGAAAAAATTGACTATTATCAATACCAGCGTTTTAAAAGTAAAAGAAAAAATAAATATTAAATTATCAAATCTAAATTATTTCAGCCAAGTTTTCTGACTGAAAAATTGAATGTCATATATAAGAAATTATTAGAACTTATATTTGTTATTTAAAAAGAAATAGCTATTTTAGAAATTCTTTGATTTGCAGAAATTACAGAGAATTTCAGACAAAGGATCATCGTTGCTCTCGTTGCTAAGAAGGTGCTCAAGTTTGGAACCATTTTCACTGACCGTTCAAAAGTACACTTTACGTGATACAGGATCCAGAAGAGCATTTATAAACTGCGTAAGTATTGTACAGTGTGTCTTGTGTGTGTACGTGTACATCCAGCTTTTGAAAAAAGTTAAATACAATTATTTGCAGATGTCAGAACCATTTGACAAATTGGACAAATTTTGGGAACAATACAATTATATCAAATCTGACAATATCTTCATGAAAAAAGAATGCGTTAATCTGTCCTTCGAAAACAAACAATTGCGAAACACCTTGCGCACGTATCTCTTAACTGTTTCTAAAATCCCGACCGCACGACCACTTATATCTACTTCTGTATAAACGTAACTATATTGAATTCCAATAGAAATAACACAGTAAATATTCTTTAAACTTCATATGAAAAAATCTAAAATATTCACATATTAAAAAAAGACAATATATATATATATATATATATATATATATATATATATATATAATTTTATATTAAAAATTTCTATTTTTATATAGTTAGCGTCTTTTAAAATCAAAACTGAATATCTTCGAAAAATTAAAAAATATATAATTTATGAAAATGAAATAGTTTTTGTAAGTATCCTTGAGAATTGTAATAGAGAATATTGAAAAGGAAAGAACAAACATTGGGTGATATTATTTATTCAACGGTGAGTAAATATACCTCCTCCTAATGATAAATATTTATATGGTCGAGCGCGAGTCCGGCCTCTTACAGGATAGAAAAATATTTTTTCCTTCGGTGCCATACTCTCGGTCTCCAGATAAATGTCGAAACATGCTCTCAATCGTTGTATTTGCGCTGTCAAAGTTGGGGGCTTGGTCCACATTACATTAACTTCCCTTTCGATATCTCTAATGATATCGGCGGACGCCGGCACTACTGGACTAACGCTTATATTAAATACCGGTGCTATCTTTGGGTAATCCGGTTTGATAGCAATCCTGGCCACAAGGTCGCCTAGAAAGCATTTTAAATCAAAACATGTAGAAACAATTTATATCTGTGAAAAAAATCTGATATAATAATAATGATCATACTACTGCCGCGACGAAGTATAGCTTCGTAAAAAATGTCTACGGATAATACTAATCCTCTCTGGTAAAATTCCGGTGAGGCAACATAGCTCGAGTAACTCTTCCACGTCATAGTTGAAAATCGATGCAGCGATGTCGAAATCTTTTGCGGCACAGGATCTGTCGTGCTGATGAAAATTGGTAAGTTGCCGGATTCCAATTGTCGTATTTCCATACATAAATCTAGTCTCGCTTTTATACGCCGTTTAATTTCTCTTAGAACACTCTCTACACAATTTTGTGCCAATTCTTGACTCGTAAGCTACAAGTAAAATTAATAAAACTAAGAGTTGCAGTTGAAATACTTTACTCTAAACACATATATTAATGTTCATACAAAATATAAAATTTGTTTATATTGTTATAATTAATTTTGTATTATAAAAGCGAAACAACTATAATAAGTTCTTTTAATAAGCAAGATTGATCATTATCCTTTAAATTTTTTATATCTATATTATAATCTTATAAACATGTATACCTTTTGTTGTTGTTCGTTCACGTCACACGAGACAAAATGTAGACCGGCCATTTTTTGTGCCCACTTGTAGGGAATGCCTAATCCCAAAGAGGAAAACGACCCCAAATTATGGCGTGATAGCTGATACTGATTGGCAGGATTAGGACTTTCTAATCCTAAATCCCGCGGATATAATTCGCGAAGAACCGATTCAGATACTAACATATCTCTGTTAATTAAATATAATTTGATTAAATTATCTTAAATCATCAGACAGAAGAGGAAAAGAAATCTCATGTACAAAAAATTTACAAATAAATTAAAATTAGTAAAATAATAAAAGTTAAATAAATATTTAAGTAATTTTTGCACATACCCAGCACTAATACCTCCCAAATCTTCCGTTTCGAGTTTTGATTCTACCGTAATGACTTTTAAATATATCATGTAGTAAAAGTGAAGAGTCAGCCTCGTTTCATCTTTAAAAAATTAATTTTGCAATAAAATCTAATCTCTCATTTCATTGATGAAATGAAGATTTTTAAATAATTTAAATCAAATTAGATTAATAAATATCAAATAAATCGAGATATTTCTCAATTTCGTTTGGTTTTTTTTTTTTTCAATTTAATTTGAATATCCTCTAAATATTTTATTTCTTGTAAAACTATAAATGTTATTATCCAAAACTTACTTTTTAATGTAATAACAACTTTTACGTGCAATGGGTGCCGCTGCAATAACTTGGATCGCTTCTCCTCTTGTCTAGCTTCTCGAGATAATCTGTGATGTCTTTTCTTATGCACGGGTGTTTCTTCTATGATATTTTCAGATTGATTCTCAGGATCCGAGTCGGATTCTTGCAAACCATCATGACTATTTGCGCGTTTTGCTTCGTCCTCGTCGCCCTCCACCTTGACCAACAATGTATCATCTGCAAAATATATTAAGAAAATAGTATCTATGTAGGAGAACTTTTATAAAAGAATAACAGATATACATGCTATAATTTTGTATGCATGCGTGCATGCGTGCGTGCGTGCATGCGTGCGCGCGCGTGTGCATATGCACGTGTGCACAACAAATATATAATATATATAAAATTATACCATAAGCATCTCTGTAAGCAGATACTTTCGCGTACAACACATAGAGCGGTGACGCGAGCAATGACGCCTTTTGATGCTCCTGGCGAATTTTATCTAATGGCAATCCAAGACTTTCTTGTAATGGTTTGCTTGCCTAAAAATGTAAAAAAATTAAGTTCGATTAAATTTGTAAACGCTTAAAGATAACACTTTATATTTTCTAAATAGAATTTTACTTCTAATATAGAACGCAGCTGTGGCGCAAGATTGTCCAAGCGGGTTTGTTTTGTTTCAATACTGGATGCCACTGCCTTTTTACTCTCTGTCAATTCGTCGCACAATGCCGCCAATTGCTTTCGTTGTGTCAATTCCCATTCCAAACGAGCCAATCTCATTTGATGAGGACTATCTTTTGTTATTTCCTACGACATATCTGTTTTATATTTGTTGCAGAAAAAGAATTTAACTTTATACAAAGTATAATTGTATAAAAGGTGTGGTATACATACAGGTCGTGAAATATTTTCCGGAGCTTCTTTATAAAATTCTTCTTCTGAAACAAGTTCTATCAATTCATCTTTGGATCTAAAAAACAAGATAGAGTTTACTTAAGAAGAAGGTAAATAAAAAGATTTAAAAATTTTATACAATTTTATACAAAGATAAAAAGATTTACTTGAATTGTAAACATTTGACAACTTCTTTCTTCAAATGCATCACTTCGTATAGCAAGTTTTGTAAATGCAGATGTCTGCTATCTACACTACTCTTTGCAGTCACTAAAGAATCACGTGCAGATTTTGTACGAAACTTTTCCATACGATTTAACTTCTTTAATTCTATAAAAGCCAGAGATGTTTGAATTTGCAGCTCACGTATCTCATCTTTCATCTAAAATATAATAGATTTGTTTTTTAACAAAAGATAAACTTGGCAATAAATAATAAACTGTAATCTCAGCCACAAACGTTTGAATCTCCAGTGGATTTCAATTTAGCTATTTTGGTCATCGCTGCTCGAATGTCATCACAAGTCGTCAGAAAGCATTCGGAATCGTCCTCAGACAATCTCTCGGTAGCTTCCTTTTCTTCGTAACTAATTATCATCTGAAATACAAATAAAAATAAATTTACAACAGCAAAGTGGAAAAAATATTTTAATTTTTAATTTTGTAGTTTTTGACTTTATAATATATAATTATGACAAACATTTAATTAACTTCCTTAATAACCTTAATAACTTCATATAATTCTTAACTTGAAAGTATCTAAAAATATTTGAATGAACATACTCGATACTTCAGGCATGAAAAATAGAGGAAAGATAGGAATCATTGTTTCGAATCATGGAAAAAATTGTATATTAAAAAAATATCTTTTAAAATTAAAATTTATTTTCATCAAAATTTTCATCAATCTTAAAACAAATGCATATATTGCAATCTAGATATAGATTATAGCATATAAGATTACAGTTGTTTTCCATTTATCCACATATGCTCAGATAATTCTCATTTGTCATATCTCAGTTGAATGCACATTTCTTTTCATTTTGACAAGTGAGATTAAACTGAGTTTTAATCTACAATCTGCACAAGCTCAAGACCGTATGCTTTATTGAGTCTTGTTAACTCACATTAAGAGTAAAGTTATAAACCTGCCTATTATAATGCGCGTCCCTTTAATTCACTGAACAGTGACATTATCTAAGTATAAAATACTCACGTAATTTCAGACTCACTTATGTGAAAATGGAGAGCAACGAATAATTGCAACAAAATTTTTGTCCTTTATACCTTGTACATGTCTCCGTCTTTCATCGATGTTCCACTGTTTGCATTAAGAGATTTTCTTCTTTTTTTCGTATTGTCCGTTTCGTTTTCTTTACCCATTTTGTCAATTTTATAAAAAGTAATTCGCACTCAATTCCCGTTAGTTAATTTTTAATCACAAATCCAAATGTAAATGTAAATTACAATATGCTATAATGCGCGCCATAACACATCGCGAACAAATATATGTCTGTTTCTCTGTAGCTATAGGGTGCGATCCAGGCTACGTTCTGATATTCACTGCTAGTACTGAAAATATATAGTTCGGGTCATGTATATTGTAGATTTTCAGTACAGACAGTGAATATCGGAACGCAGCCTCACTTGGTGCTATAAATGCTTCAAAGCAATTTTTGATTGATTCTGATTATTTGATCTAATTAAATGTTTTAAAGTATTTGTAGCAACAATTGGATGCGCATCCATAATAGTATCACATTTTCAGGGGTGACACCCGTTTGACCACGTCCCGATTGACCACTAGCCGCTCACAGCGCTTGAACAGTGGAAAAATTCTAGGCGCCAGCCCCTATAAGTGGCACAGTATAACTGTGCTGTATACTGTGACGTAAGATTGTTAAGCATAAGAAATGAAAATAATTCATTTAAATAGGTTCTTACAATCACGCCTTACAACCTTATAGTCTTATGTTATGTCATTGTAAACTAGGCTTTTATCTTTTTTCTTTTTCCCTCTAACATGGAAAGAAAAGGAAGAAAGATGAACTGTGCAAAAAGTTCAGCCGAAAAAAAACAGACCTAATCAACTTTGATCATATGATTTATTTTGACTATAGATATTATAGTATAGTACTATACGGATATAGTACTATACGGATACACCTACCGACGAGATACTATTAAAGACCGACAACCATGGATAAATTTCCGTGACCATTAAGTGTCGGTCCACAATAGGTGATTTAAGCTTTAAGAAGTAAGAAATTGATCAATTATAATCGAATATAAAAAGAATAATTGACTATGATTGGTCAATTTCTTATGGTTTAAAGATTAAATATTTATTGTGGATCGACACTAATGGAGCCCCGGGAGCTCGGGAATAATTGAAGAACGTTGATATTATTGTTATTGATATTAACGTTGATATTATGACTATTATTATTATTGTTGTGACGGATTTAATTTTAAATTAATAGTTCGTAAAAGAAACTATTAATTTAACTATTTATTTATTAATTGAACTATTAATAATTTAAAATTAAATCCGTCATAATAACAGTAATAAATAAACGTTATCCTCCTTTGTTATCCTCAGTACAATCAAAACAGTCGATAATATCAATGTTTTTCAATTATCCCCGGGCCCCCTTAGCGGTCACGCTACTCCGTAAGATTGTCGGTCTTTAATAGTATCTCGTCGGTGATGTGCCTTTTCCTTTTGATGGAAATTAAGTAGCCACTTTCATTTTCGGACACTGCCTAGAAAAATAAGGAAATATATATCATACATTTTCTTTATTATATATTTTATATATATATATATATATATATATATATATATGCACATGAATATGACATAAATGTTGATAAATGTGCATGCTAATGTTGGAATCTCTTTTATCAACAGGCACGCACTAAAACGAGTTTTTATCAGCGGTATCCGAAAATGAAAGTGGCTACTTAGTTCCATATTAAAATGAAACTTGAGGGCGTTAGTGTACAAGTGTTTCAACGAGTGTTTCCATGAAAAAAGCCGGAAAAATTGACAAATGTTCTAACCTTAAAAAACAGCGAAACGTTATTACAGGTGTTATTTGGGCAGTGACAATTTTTATTATCGCTTTTATACATTATATTCACGCAAGTGTGTATGTAGCAGTAACATCTCAATTTTCTCAATCAATCATAGAGAATACAAGATTGCATCCTTTATACTTGGGCGTATTACTCATTGGATAGCTGTTATCATTTGATTGTTCTTCTTAATCTAATGGGTAAGCCGAGAGATGTAAGTACAGAAGAGGAGATAAATTTAGGTAATTCTGTCCAATGTATTTACATCACATATTATTTTAACTTTATATACAATTTGATAGATTTGCATTTTGAAGTTTTTAACGTCAATTAAATTTTGTCAGATACAAGTGATGTTCCACCGCAAAAAAGACATAAGAAACATAAACATAAAAAGCACAAGAAGAAAAAACTCATGCACGATGACAGTGATACTTTGGTAGAACTTGCAAGCGATGCTGACAGAAAAAAAAGCTTTCGAATAAAAATGAAAAAGGAAGATGAACGGAGGTATGTGTACTATGACTTTTAGTATTTATGTGTCTCTAAAATTTTATGAATTATGAAACAGTGTATTCAATTAATTTTATTTTTGATTGAAAAATTTGAATAAGAAATATTCTTCCTTTTTTTTTATTAAGAAGAAAAAGAGTTGTACAATTTGTTTATAATATATATCTTACTCGATTTTAAAAATGAATTTCTGTTAAACTTATGTACACATGTGCGCGCAAGCGCGCACACACACACGCGTATATGTATAATATGTTTATGACTATAATAAAATATATCATCTTCTAGTTTGGATAAACGTGACAAGATATTAAAATCATGCAGTTTGAGTACAACTACGATAACTACTGCACCTTCTCCGAAAGCAAGTACAAAAAAGAAAATTCTAAAGGGTAATAAAGGTAAAGATAGTGGAACCAGCAGTGAGGAAGAAAGATGGCTTGATGCTATAGAATCTGGTAAATTGGAAGAGGTATTTATATTTTGCCTTAGATATTTAATATTAACATAAAAGATACTGTAATATACAGATTTATTATTACCATTTCCTTAGTTTTGATGACAAATGTTGACAATTCTGATAAAAAATAATAACATGAAAGAATTTTATTTTAGGTTGATGATGAATTGAAAAAAATTAAACCAAAGGATCCCAAACTGATGACAGCACGACAGAGAGCAATGTTTGAAAGAAAAACTGATACCGAGCCAAATTCAGGGGTCGAACAACTGATGTCATTACCTACTGGTTACAAAGAAAAAGTCATGACTGCGGAAGCTATACAAAAGGCTGCTCTAAAATCTTTGAAACGAAAACAACTCGCCGATGAAAAAAGAGAAAAAGATAAGGTATTATATAGCAAAATTTTCTGTGTTTACAAACATTTTGTTTGATATCCAACAATTTTATATGGAATAAAAATATGTCTGAATTATTTTCATAGAAAAAAACAATGGAAAGACTGCTTAAGAAACAAGAATCTAAAGCATCCAAAGTTATCAGCAAAGGAAGATTATCGAGGCGACAAGTACCGTTAGTAACATATCGTTTAACAATCGAAGGGAGTTCTATATCTTTACCACCTGGTGAAGATTTTCCACTTTCTCATGCCAAAGAGTGAGTTTATTATTATTATTATTTGTCATCTTTTTTTTTTATGATATTAAAGGTACGGCATTTATATTTTCGTTGATTCCATTTCAGAAAAAGTCTACCGAAACAAGTTCTCTGCGGAATAAATCATTGTAAAAATCCCAAAAAATATTCATGTTCCAAAACCGGAATACCGTTGTGCAGTTTAAAATGTTATAAAACGAATCTCCTTTTAAACAGATAAATAATGTACAAATTTCTTTCAAGAAATTCTCTAAAGCCTTGATTCAATATTTATACTTACACGCATACATATACACATGTATATAGATACATAATAAATGTAGTATAAGCTATAAAAATATTAATTGAATATAGCGCGCACGCCCACACACAGGTTTATATATAAAAATAAAAGCCACTTTTTATTAGTTTTCATTGACTTTTATTTGATTTAAAAGAAGGAAAGGAAAAACTATAATTTATTGTCCATCTTTCTATTCCTAAATACATACAAAGAATATCCAATTGTATAAATAATAAAACTATTTACGCATAAATGTAGTTAACGCATCTTTGTGAAAAGAAATAAGCAGTTTTTCATCGATTTATACCACTTGTGGCTTAGCCTAGGCCTTGCTTTCATATGCTCCCGCTCCCATGTGCTCGAGTAAGAAGCATACGCAAAGCATTCACTTCCCGAGTCGGTCGGTCGGTCGATCGTTGGCTTAGATTCGCACAGAATTACTCGAACTTATGTACGTGTGTGAACTCGGTATCAACCCAGATATTCTGGGCCATCATGTCGCGTCTTAACAATCGCATTGTTTTAATGTTTGCTTTTTATTCGATTTCGGCTTTGTGTTTTGAGATATTCAAAGAAGGTGAGTGAAATCTTTCAGCATTATTTATCCTTTGATCATCATCTTTAAAAGCGATCTATTTTCGAAAGAAACACAAAAAATTTACCAACTTACATGTCATCGCTTGCTAACGCGAAATTGTGCGAAATTGTGTGTTCAATAAAATTAAATTGATTATTAACAGTGTGTATCAATCAAGTATTATATTTAATAATAATAAAGAAAGATCTTTATAAAATATTATTTACAAGCGTGCATTTCATTTATGGATTAAACAATTATTCATTTAAAAAAAAAAACAGATGACGATTACCACGAATGTGCACGGCCTTGCTCTGATTTGTCTTCGAAAAAAACGTGTGTCTATCATTTCTTTGTCACAGAATCGCAGGATATAACGAGGTGAGATTATAAACATAAAAGTTTACACGTATGTGTGTTATATATATGTACATTATTATATGTGTGTATAATACATGTATGTATATTCCACGGATATACATTATGTTATATATAAAAATTATTGAAAATGTTCAAGTTTTAAATTCTGAAGAATATATCAACGTTCATTAGATGTATTCATTAGTATGACTAATTGTAAGGAATATGTAATTAGAGATCTGTCTATACTTTGAAATACGCTATAATGTAGTCTTGGTATCACGGAGAAGAAAATTGACTCGGTATATTCTTTATGTAACATAGCGTATGTACGTCTCGACGATAAAGGGAATATACGTAACGATCCACTTATCTTGAAAATATTCTCAGAATGTGTTTAGGAAGATAAAAGTACTAACAGAGAAAAAGATTCGATGGTTCTCTATAATTATTTTCCGAAATGCAACAGACACATGTATTAGTCGCGTGTCGTGAATTGAGTAAATTGGCACGTAGTATGCGGTGTTGTAACGGTTAATATTCACGGTCGTGTACATAGATTCCGCGTTCGGCGTGTAACAGGTAACAGATTCCGGTTAGTTCCGGTATCAGTCGAGGATGCCCTACTCACTTGAACCTTCCGCTTACCGCCTACCGTCTACCGCCTACCGCCATCCGCCATCGCGTGTAACAAGTAGAAAGATGTACGCATATACATATACGCACGCGTGTACTGTAATTCCGCGAAAGCTAGCGGAAGAGCGAGCAATGGCGTCTTTCGACGTAAACTTGATGGTGCACCGTTGATGCTAATATCATGTGTTCTCGAGTGCTTTCTTGTGCTTCTTGGTGCTTTTTTCCACCTTGATTCTCTTTGAAACGAATCATTTGTCGAATGATGTCCGCTCCTAATCTCTTCCAGGAAGCATGATTGTAACGTAATCTAGGTTTAATCGAGAAAAGGTTCTCACCACTCGATTGAAAATGGTGAGTTTCAATCGAATTTGCGCGAAACTTTGACACTCTTTTAATATCTGCATCCGTAATCGTAATCGTAATCGTAATCGTAATCGTAATCGTAATCGTAATTGTAATTATGTATTCGCCAAATTGAAATCAAGTCCAAACTCGTTAACGCACATTTTGCTAAACGCACGCTTTGTCCTTATTTTTTTTTCCTTTTCTATTCTATCTCTTTCCCACATAAAATTGTACCGTTGTGTCGTTAAAAGTAAAACTAACGGATCTTATTGTAAAATATTAACAAATATTCTCTATTAACAATTCTCTTGCATTATTATATGTAATAAAAATTTTTATAATAAAATACGTCTAATATTGACTATAGGGACTGTAGCCTAATTTCAATAATTTCAACATATCGACTTGTAAAGATGATGAATGTTAAATATAAAACCTCTAAAGCAGTATTGTTAACGTTCTTTTAATATAATTGGCAGTTTCTACAAAAAATTTGAAAGCAGCAATGGAATTTCTACGTACAAAAATGTTACCATAGGAAGGAGTCTTTTAACGATTAATGGAAAAAGTCCGGGACCAGCGATACAAGTAAATATGAGTATAATTTGCTTACAGAAAAGATTTTCTTATAAGTATTTATTTTATTATTAATTTTATATTCATAATTTTATTCATAAAATAAAATTTTGACAGAGTAGAGAGAGAGAGAGAGAGAGAGAGAGAGAGAGAGAGAGAGAGAGAGAGAGAGAGAGAGAGAAGCGCACGCAAGCAAGCAAGTTAATTTTCAACATGAATGTAACAAATATATAATGTTTCAATTGGATGCTCCCTCCCTCGATCAGAGGAAAGACAGAGAGTTTGGTGAACATTTCCTCAATCTATCTTTCACACATCACGCACATATACATATACATATACGCATGCGCACGCACAAAAGAGCAAAGTTAAATCGCGCGAATCGTAAATATATCTGATGACAATCTTTCTCACATTCTTCCAAAGACACAGCTTATATTTGTTACATCTATGTTCAACCGTTACAATTACAATATCTTTTGATTACCTATTTTAAATACGTTTGATTATTTCATTCGGTATACTTACTCTTAAAACAATGATTAATGATTGATTGATTATTAGCGATATCAGTTGAGAAAACATATAATTTACGCAAATGCGAGAGGAAAAGTCTCTTTAAGGCGAAATATATTTTTATGATAGATTTGCCTCGGTGATGCGATAGAAGTTCTCGTTTATAACAAATTAGGAAATGACGAACTGGCTTTCCATTGGCATGGAATTCGACAAAAAGGTCTCAATCATATGGATGGTGTATCTATGATAACGCAGTGTCCCATCTTACCTTTCAATGGTTTTCGTTATAAACTAAAACCCGAAAGTATAGGAACGTATTTTTATCATACTCATTCAGGTACGTAAATCTCATTTATTGTCATTTTCTTTTTTTTTCCGCATAAATAGAATCACATAGAACAAAACTCTACTGTGTTGGTTCTTTTTTTTTTTTCTTTTTTTTTTCTTTTTTTACACTCAATCCGAATTTATGTATGATCCGAATTTATGTATGAAGCTAATGTATATATGTAACACAGGAAAATCGCATGATTTCTGGTAACAAAGGGCAAAATTGTAAAAAAATTCTGCGCAAACTCGAACCATGCTTACAAATTTACAGTGAATTATTATCAACTCGGCCGATTTTGACTCGGGTCTACGCCGTAGATGGTCGTTCTATCCGGCGCTCGCGCATCAAGAGAAACAAGATCAATAACGTCCGCGAGCTCGAAAGAGCAAGGGATCGGCGCGCGTATCTCTCGCTGTTTCTTTATCGTTTTTCCGTCATTCTTGCATATTTGTTCAAAAATTACGTTCCGAAATTATCTCGGAATTTTTCGAGTTCAGGTCCTTTGTAATTGGAAACAAAAATGCTGAATCGACTTGACGGTTTCATTGACGATATGTGACGATGTACGAGCAACGTTCCGATATGATCAATATTCGGTTACCATCTTCGCGATCATGTGGTCTCCGCAAGACCATCTTGACGATTCGTGTCTCAATTCGAAGAACAATGCGAATTCCGAGTCGCGGTTGAAAAATTGTCAGCGGGAAAAATAAAATCGAACGGGACATTAGTTTCGCAGCAGGCCGATGGGGTGTATGGACTGTTGACAGTTCGAGGATCACGGGACGATCTTAATCTGGAAAGGACACTTATATTGTCATCAAGGTCATCAATTCCACTAACGCGACATGCGAGTCTTTATCCACCTACGCCGGGTGAACTTCTCGTAAACGGCCAGGTATTATCCTTTCGCTACTTATCTCTTCTACTACTTATCTCTTCTACTATTCTCAAGAATTCGTTCGTGCTTTTCGTCTCGACTCGGTTAGTCGGAACCAACAAGTGTCGAGTGTCAAGTTGATTGTGGCACACTGTCTGTTATTTGATAATAGTAGAACCAATAGTTTATATTACGATTAAAATGTGATAAAAGAGTTAAACTCAATCTATGAGAAGATATTTGACATTTTTATAGGCACGGGGAATAGTCGTACGAATCGAGCATGGACGTCGTTATTTATTACGCCTCATTAATGCCAACGCTTACGATTGTCCCGTTTTACTATCCATCCATGGACATTCGCTTCGAATATTTGCTGCTGATGGCAACCCTGTACAATCGATGACGGGCACACATGTTGTTTTATTTCCAGGTACGTTTCAGGTACTTGTGGTTGCTGCTTTTTCGTTATCACTGTTTCACAAATCTTTTTTACTTTTTTCTTTTTTCTTATTAATATAATATTGGAATTAATTACGTGAATGTATACGCGGACACGCTCAAAATCTAATCATTTTACACGTACCAATTTTAAATTTTTTTCTCGTGATCTCTGTGGTTAAATTGTTTTGTTAAGGATATATATATATATATATATATATATATAAATGTGTGCAAATGATATATTTATACTCAAGTTTACGTACACATACATTACTTTGACTTGAGAAACAAAAGTGTGTGAACGACAAATTTCTCTTCTTCTAGACTTTATCTGACTTGTGTAATTTTTAGATTTTTGAGTTATTTTAATCAATTAGCAATACTTGAAGAAGAAGAGCCTAATGCACGTATATTGTATATATAGCACGTGCTAAATGGATATTTGAGCTGTTGAAATTTCAAATTGTAGAGCATTAGGCCTATCTCATTAGGTCTTCTATTGGTACAAGTTTTCTGCTATCATTTGATAGCAGAATACATTTTAAAATACTTTAAAATGAATGAAATATAATTCATTCTGTAATTTAAAATTTTGTGCGTAAAAATTGATGCTTATATAATTATTTACTCTTGTCAACTTGTAACAAAAATCAAGATGTCTTTGTCTAATGCGAGACAAAGCGTCTCGTTCACGAAAGGAAGAAACAGATACCGAGAGAAATGCATTCGAGCGAACACACGCCTTTATTCCCGGAGTGTTGCTGACTCCAATCGATCTCTTGCACATACTTTAACTATCCTCGCGTACCTTTCGTGTACCTGCTGCACCGAGAGAGAGAGAGAGAGAGAGAGAGAGAGAGAGAGAGAGAGAGAGAAGAGGGAAGCGGATAGAAGAAAAGAGACATTGATAATCGAATGGTACAATGAATGGATGACAAAAGAGAGGACTGTATGCGCGCGCACAGAGAAGAGAGGACAGATTTTAAAACTGGAAACAAGTCGTCTCGCAAGATTTCGTCAAGAACATTTTATTCGCAGCCAATGACAAAAAGGGATGGAGATGATGGAAATTCACATCTCGACAATGTACAATGTATGTATATTTGAAAGAATGGATACTGCGATTATGGATACACAGTTATGAAATTATGTTGGTTCTTGAATCATGGAATCGCTGAAAGGACACGCGTTCGTAACAGTTTGAAGAAATAGAATAGAATTACAATGATCCTGTGTTTGATTTAGCTTTAATGCAAATCCGTGTCTACGTTTGAGATCTGACAGAAAAAAGATTCCGAGAGGTGGAAGAGAGGAAGAGGAGAGCGTAATGCGACGACATTGTTGATGAGCATGGAAAGCATGAACATCAGCAGCATCGGCAAGATCGACAGAGCAAATGGTGAAATCAGCGATCGCGTGCAATGACAAGAGAGGAAAATTTTCTCTCTCCCTCTCTGGTAACAACATTAACAGATTCGGATAGCGATGCGAATGGTGGGACGCGCGGTATAGCAAGCGGCGGGCGAACATTCGCGCAGACTCGGTCGTCTTCGTGCTCCCGCCCCGGGGTAAAGAGAGAAATTCCGTAAAGAGAGAAATAAAGAAAGAAAGGTGGCGAAGCGCGCGCGAGGGCCCCGCGCAAAAATCATTAAAACGCGTGCTCGTTTCGCGGCTGCGGCTTACGTCGCGTTGATTCTGCCTCGTGATTTATTAACGGACGAGTTAGGAATAACCGGTTCTCGCTACAGTCGGCCGTTTCGGCCACACCGCTCGCTCGCTTGCGCGCGCGCGCGCGCGCGCGCGCGGGGGGGCTGGCTGGCGTTCTCCCGCAGCTCCTGCTCGGAAACACGCGAGACACCTAAAGTCTAAACCAGTGTACGTACATCTTCCGTCCTAGAACATCTCTTATATGTACAGCCACGGATTTTGGGACCGCTTGAACGGTCCTAGCGGAACACGCGTTGGTATGGAGTGGACTCGCGACAAGACTCTGGAACTGTTGCGCGAGTATCAACAACGACGCGTCCTCTGGGATTGGAATGCTCGGGGCTATCGGGATCGCGCAAAGCGCAAGCGAGCTATTCAGGAGCTCGCTGAAATTCTCTGCTGTAACACTCTCGAGGTTGAGAAGAAGATCACTAATCTCAAGTGCCAATATTCTCGGGAGGTGCACAAGATACAGAACAGTCGCGACGCCGCCACCGGTCCAGACGACGTATATGTCTCCAAGTGGTTCGCTTTCAAAGCGATGCAGTTCCTACAATTCGGCACGCGTAGATATAGCAAACGGAAGAAGGTAGGCGGAAGAAAGGAATTCATTTCCAACAGTCACGCTTTTCCATCATCCGTTCTGGATTTTTTGAGATCTCTAGCGATATCGCTCTCTCTGTGATCGCGTCGATACGTGAAAATCGATATTGTTGTACCGACGAATGAAATCTTTCTTTGACAAAAATATGCTCGGCGCGCAATTATGTATATTTTTTTATATCATTGATGATCTCGCGAGTGAAATTTCTTCGACACTAATAAAGTGAAATACGAAAAGGGAAATGAAAAACTAGTTGAACGTAATGTATGTTGCATTACAACACTGCATCGAGTCGACTGATCGATACTTGCTCGTGTAATTTCATTTGAAAATGTTGAAAAATCATCTGATATTTGAGCCGTTAGAAAATAAGTGACTGTAATTATACTTTGTGATTGAATTGACGATTGATTAGTGCACACATATATGTGTATGTGTGTAATGTATATATACACATACATACATACGTATGTATATAGCGATATACGCGTCGCTGGTCGGGATAAATATTTCGTTGGCCCGTGGCGACGCGTGAAGATGTGTCATCGGCCTCTTCTCAGTAAAAATTTAAATCGCTCTCTGTCCGTGTCCGACTCGATCCAACTTTTGGTGATTGGATTTGGTGGATCATTGGAATCGCGTCGTTCGATTATCGATTCGTCACACATACAAACGAGCGGTTAATAATAACGCGCGATACTTTGACACGCCACGTTGACAAATGACAAAGATAAATATCTTCGATGTTTAAATAATTTGTGTATTCAAAGAAGAATTGAAAATCATCGTACATTATCAATGAATCAAAATAAATAGAAGAAAGATACGAGCATTTTTATTTAAAAGCGCTCTATGCTGCAGCGTAATAGCGATGCGATTCTCAAGTTTTTTTTATGAGGGGAAATCAATACGCGCGCGTGAAAGCTTCATACGCACACTCGCACTCATACTCGCGTCTCTCTTGGAGATCAAAGCGTGAGATCGGGGGATCGAGTCGTGCGAACGCGACAGAATTGAGCACAATCGCTACTCGTACCCTCGCAATTCGATTACATATATTAGGCAAGGTAATTAATAATTAACACAAGACTGAGACAAAAGAGAGAAAGAGAGCAGATTTCTAATGTTGCCAGTTACTAGAACGCGGTAAAATTCTTGATCCAACCTGATCCCCTTTTCACAGAAAGTTGAACAAGAGCCTAAACTGCAAGAAGAGTACATTGTGAGCGACATCGATCCAGAAAGTATAACCTTTATGGATTGCAACGAGGAAACGAACGGCTCCGGTACCGGTTCCTTCAACGTCTCATTGAGCGAGGACGCTGAGGACGCCGAGGAATCTTCCTCGTCCAGTTTAAAGGCAATGGAGTTGTACAATGGTTCTCTACCGAGTCAGGACAGTCCACCGGTCGATCTCGACGAGTCCGGACGGGTCAAGATCGAGTCTGGCGCACTGGCACACGAGAAAGAACGAAAAAAAACAAAGGAGGAATTTGCCAAGTTCGGCGAGAGCATTGCCGTACAGCTCGCCGAGATCCGCGATTCGTACTCAAGGTCGGTCGCCAAACTCAGGATCAATCAGATTCTCTTCGAGGCGGAGATCGGGATCTATGCGCAGACGCATCGCTAATGAGTCGATCCGCGTGAATCAACGTGAATAGTCGACATAACGCTGCGAATGCGCGTCGTCGATTTACAGTCTCGATTTACGTTTGCTCGAATTGTAACGAGTCATAACTCGCTCTTTCGAATAGACTTCAATCCTAACAGATTAGAAACAACTGAGACTAAAGGAGACTAAAGGAAGTAGACTTACCAAATAAACAATAATAAAATTATTCGATTATATGAGAGACCATTCTATTGGTCGCGAGCGAGCGTGCGTTGTGAATAGAAATGCCGCAGCGAAATAAATATCCATACATCTTCCATTTCTTCCACTTGTAATAACTTTTAACTTTTGGATAGGTGAAACATTATTTGAATTATTACGCATTCTCTGGATGTAAAGGATCTGAGGGATCGATTGTGGCATAATATGCACGATATTAAAGGGCAATGCGAATGTCAGCGAGTTGGTGTGTAACAACTTTGATGTAAAACTTCGCGCCGTCTTGTTGTGTCGGATGTGGATGCCTCTAAAGACTGAATCGATGATCAAGACTGTATAATAAGCAATTTTTTTTCTAGTTGTGATTGAGCGAGAATGTGTCAATGTTAAAACCAATTGTTTATTTTTTTTTGTTTATTTTTTTTTTTTTTTTTTTTAACTATAGGCAACGTCAATCTTTAGTTGACTTGGGTTGTTATACGTATGCACGTTTTATGGAAAAAGCTGTAAATATAGAAAAGTTATAAATATTAAATTAAATTAAAATATTAATCACGTCATCGTTATCATTATCGTTATTTTCAATCGGACAATTTGACCAACACGTTGTTGACTATTTGAAGTAATTTAACTTTCTGTGATGTTATTCCCTGTGATTCTTGGCATCATTTTTGTTGCAGCGCGATAATGTAAGACAAATATAGATAATCCAGATATTAATCAACAGAATAAATAAGGGTTCTTTTGTATTTTTCCAGCTTTTGAAAAATGTTTTGAAACGCTGGTAACAATGAGATATGAATGTGAATGGAGATGCAATATTTTTGTTTGTAATCACCGTGATGGTACAATATTGTGCGCACGTATACGACACATATGCGACATACACATGCAACACGACTGTTTCAATTTCCTAAAGACATGAGATACTTAATAATTGTCGATAACTTGATGTAAATCAATCAATATATAATTACTCTTCTTTAGCATTAAGATTTTAAAGGTCCATGATAATTGAGTCAAAGATATCTGATATCAAAGCGGTAATTACAGATTCATATTAACTCACAACACAATACATGATTTCCCTCTCCGATGGAATTTTGCTCCAATCTCTTACATCTAATAAATATCAAAATAAATTATTATACCCTAGTGAAAATTAAACGTACGTCTTCGTAATATTCGATATTTCATTATTTCAAATATATCAAGTCCCGACAAACGACATAACGTGTCTCTCTATTAATCTTGAAACGCTTGCCTGGCACGAAATGAATGCTCACGTAGCGTCTGTCGGTTAACTTTCTTCGAAAATTAGTGTTAGCGAAAATGTATTAACCAAGAGCGAGTAGGTTGTTGACATTTAAATAGAGTTTTTGAAAAGAGAAAGCGAAAGAGTACAATTAATCAGATAAACTGCAGTTTCGAGTTTATTTATTACTGTAAATTTAATGTGATTATTATTATTAGTCGATTTGTGCAGTCTTGTACAATCCTGTTTACAGCGATGCTAATGAGTTACATGTACGTCGATGCGATCGAGTGTTTCCTTTCTTGAAAAAATGTTGATAACTTTTGCAATTATTTAAATATATTTTTTTGGATAAGTTTTTACGTTATATTACATATGTATGTATATGTACGTATACATATGTGTATTGAGATTTGTACATTTTGTTCAATAAAAATTGTAGCGTTAAGTTTATCGTCGCTGTTAATGTGATTCCTTTATTTTTTAGATTTTTATTACGATAAGATTATTTGTAATTGATTATATTCAATGAAATGATTATTAATTAATTTTCTATCCATCAAAGAATCATACTTTACATGAAATAAAATGCGATGAGCTGTGTCAATTATAATGTTGGATTTGTTTTTAGGCGAAAGACTCGACGGTATTTTATTGGCGAAGCAGGCAGTTGGCAGGTACGCCTTCGATATTCAGGGTCTTCGGGATTGTCGTAATTTGCGTCAGGAGGCATATCTTCTTTATGAAAATGCCGCACCTGATTCGTACACGATGAGATCTATCGCTGACAGCTTGGACGAACAGGCATTCGAAATCGCTGAGAGTGGTCATCGTTGTCATAGGATATCGAAAAATGTTATTTGTTCTTTAGACCTGAAGAGTACAAAATTATCACAATTTGAAGAAAAAGCCGACGAAACGATCTACGTACCTTTCGACACAAATACTTTTTCGTTGTTTACAGACGAAATGACGGACGATTCTTACAGCCTTTACACGTCGAGATATTATCCATCTTACTTAAGTAAGAAAACTTTTATCATTGCAATACTTTCGTATTTATTAGACGTTTGTTTGTTTAACGATCAGTTCAATGATACTTTAGATTGTTAAATGCAAGGAGAGATAAAAGAAAATATTTTAAAAATATAATTCTATCCTGTGCAGATGTGTGTTGCACATATATTGCACGCATAATGAAACATATTCTTTCTATGATTACATATTCTTTTTAAGATAATATTTTTGTTGTTATTATGTATTAAAGAAAATTTCAGGTTTAAAAGAAGGTGCGATAAGAATACCGCAGATCAATGGTATGTCTTTCAAGTATCCATCATCTCCGATACTATCGCAACCAGAAAATATCTTGGAGAAATCGATTTGCTCCCTCAATAAACGTTCTGACGAATGTGACGATACACCATTATTTTGCGAGTGTCTGCAATTACTCCAAGTTCTACCGCGAAAAACAATCGAAATTGTATTAATAAACGAAGGTAATATAAACTATATCGCGCATGTAATCATCTCAGAATATCATCTCGATGTTATTTTAACAAAAATTAATAAAATTATATAATTAAAATTAATATTATATTGACGTGCGATACGGGTATCTGAAGAGAAATTTAAATGTTAGTGTTTATAAAAATAATATATAAAAATTAGTAAAGTCAATATATATAGAAATTGTATCTTTCCTAGGTTTCGGAGGCAATGTATCTTATACGTTTCATTTACATGGTTACAATGCCAGTGTCATCAGCCGAGAGAGTTTTGAGCAGCCTATTACCAAAAATGATGTTGTATCCTTGGATCTTAATGGCAAAATATATCGAAATTTCGTGAATCCAGTACGAAAAGATACTTTTGTCGTACCGAACAAGGGCTATGTCATTCTTCGTTTCTACACCGACAATTTAGGTAAAACTACTTTAAGTGTTAAACACGATAGAATCATGGATAGAGATAGATCTATATTGAATCTAATTTAATCACGAATGCTCATCAGGATATTGGCTATGGGAAGCGAGGAGTACTGCTATATATCCTCCACTACTTGGGCCTGGAATGCAATTCGTAATGAGAGTAGGTCTGCAGCAAAATTTGCCGCTTGTACCAATCAATTTTCCTACTTGTGGCAATAATAAAGGCATGGATTTGATATTCGAACCCTCATAAATATATATCTTTATCACTTTTCTTCGTATACATGACATATACATGACGTGATGTAACGACTTGAATTGCATCTCGAATATTATATATATCAAGTTATATCAATAGTTATCATTTTTAGGATGCATTATCTCTTTCCTTTGATATAGACAGATTTTTAAGTCGAATTAGTATCAATTGTTATTATTTTAAGATACGTGTACATGTTGTATATCAAGTACAATAATTATAGTTTTGTTCATCACACATGTTAATATAAATAGCGAAAAAGAATTTACAATAAATAAAATTTTCGAAAGCTGGGCATTTGATCTGTCATCTCTCATCATCTTGTAAATTATTTATTTATTTATTTATTTATTTATATATATATATATATATATATATATACATACACACACACACACACAGCCACACACATTCTTTTAAATTCAAAATATTAGATATTTGTAGAATCACGATTCTTAAAATTTTAATTATCTTTTTCTCTTTATCTTTATGACGGTTTGTTAATTCCTGAGAATTATAATGTTGATCTTTTAGAAGAAAGAGATATGATTGTTAAATTATCAAAATCGACAACTACGTACGATAACATCAACAATTACCGACTATCGGTATTTTTTCGACTGCAAAAGTGTAAATTCTCAAGTATTGACAGAATGTATCGGAAGAATATGTAATTACGTGACAAGATTATGGTGTAACATTCCAATCAATACAATTTAAACGTAGATACGAATAATTTATTTGTTCTAATTCTGTCGGTTCTGAATTCTGAATCCTAAAACTTGGAATTTTTACCGCACGATATATGAGGTCTCTAAAATCAGAATATGGAGGACGTGTTTGGCGTCTGTAGAATAGAAGCATATGTAACGTAGTTTCAAATTTTTCTTTCTTAAAATTGAGACATATTATTCGTATAAGACGAGATATGGCAGACGAAAGTAATGTGTTGTTTTTAAGAAGAAATGGAAATGTACGTGAGAGAATCTTTTCGTATTATTTCATGAAATGATAAAGATTTTGATTATTTTTACAAATATTTAATTCGTCTTTAATTCCATTTAGTTTTTGTATTCTTTGTTTCTTTACTTTGATTACATTCTAAATATTTGTTTAATTTTAAATGCTATGAAAATGCAGTCAAAAAATAAGATAAATATGATAGATATGAATAAATAATGATAATGATAGAAATGCATTCTTTTAAGAGTAACAAGTTCTATTAATATAAAAATTTACAAGAGCCGGATAAGTTTAAAGTAATGAACATGTAAAATGTAAAAAGTGATAAATATATATTCAATAGTTCCCGAAATATTGCGACTTCCATAATTTGTAGGAAAATGAAAATGAAGATCTTTGGGATGATACTGCATTGATACAAGCATATGACAAAGCTGTCAACTTGGCCAAGGAAGAAGTAGCAAAGCGTATTGCTATGGATACTCAAGATCAGCAGGCAAGACATAAATCACAGAACAAATGTTCAAGTCACACAATAAAGCCCCTTAAGGTATGACATATTGTACTTATTTTGTTAAGTTTTATTAGAAGTGTGTAAATATTTTATAAAAATTAGTTTGTGCTACCATATTATAGAAATGGACCATTGGTGCTCCATGTCGTGCTATATACTCAGTAGATGGAGAAGTTTACGAAGCCATTATATCAAAGATTCATCAAAATTCTGGCATGTGTACAGTGAAATTTGTTGGTAATTATTTGTTTGAAGACATTAAATAAATTTTATGAATAACAATATATATATATATATATATATATGTCTATATGCTATATGATATATATATGTATGTATATATATATGTGTGTATATATATATATATATATATATATATATATATATATATCAAAAGATATACATAACAAGAAAGATTATAATAACAAAGATGATTCATGTCCTCAGGATATCAGAATACAGAAAAAGTAGAATTAAGTTCTCTTCTGGAATCTGAAGGTTTACAAAGTCAAATTGCTCAGCATAAAGAAGCAGTAGCACAAAAGGCTAATGAAGAAGTCATAGATTCTGACACATCTACCTATTCCAACCTACAGAATTCTAAACAAATTAATGGCGAAAGAATGGATTGTGATACAGAGAATCCCGAGCCAAGTAATTTCAGATCCAAATATGAAAATAATCTGCCTGGATCTGAATATTTCACTACAAAAATAGACGGAATACCACCTGCACCACCCTTACCACCACAATTTCTTGCAAAGTAAGAGTAATAATTTAGAGATATAACCACAATATATTTTATTATAAACTGAAAATAATTTCCATTTATAGGTTACCTGAATCTGATGCGGATGCTTTGTCTAGTATGTTGATGTCATGGTACATAAGTGGATTTCACACAGGTAATTTTTAAAATATATCAAGGTTATTGATTTGCCGATCTTTTATTAATGTGTAGCATTATCTATTTAACATATCTTGTAATGTTTTAAACAAAATGCTTAAAACTTAATTTTTTGCCACATATATGATAGACATACCTATAGGAGTGAATTTTTTTTATAGCAGATCGATCGAATCTGCGAATTATAAATAATTAAAAATGCAAGTTTCTTCATACTCTTAAAATTTTAAAGTCCTATACAATATCTATTTTTACATTTTTTTGCATATTTTTTCAGAATATATATTACAAAATATACAAAATATTATTTTGATCTATTTCTAATTGAAAAATAGTTTAGTTACCTATTAATAATTGATATAATATTGAAGGTAAAATAAAGGTAAATAAAACTTCGATCGAATGTCTGCTACAAAAGAAACAACTCTAAAGCTGTATAAATAAATGTCAAAATTTTTATACAAATTTCATTTCCAAACACTATATATTATACATATTGATATAATATTACAAATTTTTTCACGTAGGTTATTATCACGGGTTAAAGCAGGCTAAAATTAATCAACAGAAGAGAAGAAATTGTCAATAGTCTGGAAATGATTATTTTTCAGACTTATTTTTAGGATAAATTTATAATTTTATGTTACAATTTAGGTATTGTGTTAATAAATAAATTTGCATCAATAAAATCCCGCAGATAAAGATATATTTGTTCGCACATATCACACGTTATCAATTAGTAATTTATGAGTTTGAGAAAATCAATTATGAAAGTTTCGGTACAATATTTTATACTATAAATTTAATTAAAATTTATGATATTTTTATATATAATATTCGAAGCGATTTTTTTAATGCTATTTTTAAATGACAAAAACCAAAATTTATAAGAAAAGATTTATGTGTATATATCGAAATCACGAAACATCACTATTTCGCAAAAAGTTGATCTATATAACGTGTCATTTCGAAGATGTCATGTTTCTTGTTACAATTGAAAAACTAAGCTACTTTGCTACTTTTTTATTTTGAGAAACCAAATTCCTTATGCCATTCCATATATTGCGTACTCATATGTTTGGCGATGGGTTTTACCTTGGATTTAGCGAGCATAATGTAGTTCATTGCGCTGATCAGGCCATCATTTTGAATATCACTCACAGAGATCGCTTTAGCCTCGAGACTCGCCCAAATAGGCCGCAATTGCTCGAGCCACGCCTCTTTACACAGCAGTTTCAAATCTGCGCAAGAATATCCTGTAGTTTCTTGAGCAAGTTTGAAAATATCCGGCGAGTCATGCAGATCGTCGCGCACATAAGATCGCAATATTTCCAATCGACTAATTTCGTCAGGCAGATCCACAAATATCCGCTTTTCTAAACGTCTCAACAAGGCAATGTCTATATTCCTAGGAAAAATAAAAATTATGTAGAATTTAATTTGCGAAAAAGAATTTGACTACTTTTTTCTTTTTAATTCTTTCTTTTTACTAATTAAAAGATATGTAATAAGAATCGTGAAAAATAGCTAAATAAATAAGATTTTATCAGCATTGTGAGTCACTTAATTTAATTATACATATGCCAGAACAATATACAGTAGGCAAGCAATAAAAGTAAAAGGATATACTGAATATAAAGAGGAGCAAAGGGGGAGCATAATAAATTTCAAGTCACAAATTATGCAAAAATAATTAAAATTTATCTTGTATTGAAACATAATTTTGTATCTATATACTATCTGTATCCGCTTTGCTTACCATGGAACGTTTGTAGCTGCTAACAACACTACATTTATATATTCCATTGACAATAAACCATCCAATCTGGCGAGAAATTCCGCTCGGAATCTTCTAATAGGTTCCGAGCTTAACGAAATGTAGTCCGTGTTTCTCGTAGTCGTCCAATCGATCTCATCGATAAAAATTATCGTTGGTGCATAATGTTTAGCAAGATCGATGAGCACCTAAATTTATACAGATTCATGCAGATTCCAACTTGTTCAAACTTGCCGATATACATTAATTAATAATAACAAATCGAATTATTATTTGACATACTTTGATAAATTCTTTTACTAAGAAGAAAAAAATGCGATAGAGATATAATAGACAGATAGAGTTATAGATAGATAGAGTTTGAATAGAAAGAGAGAAATATGTTAAAAATTTTCATTGCATTATTTATACTGTACCGTAATCACATTTCGGTTTCATAATTTTTCCTTTATTTCTATATTTTTTTATTTTCACCTTAAATGGATGTCCGACTTACGCGAATATATTTTTCCGAATCTCCTCTCCATTTGCTAATGATGGAACTGGAAGTGATGTTAAAAAAGGTAGATTCACATTCGGTAGCAACCGCTTTTGCGAGCATCGTTTTGCCTGTGTTTGTGAGATGAGTTTCTTCGTCAATTTGCCCGTGGACAAATAATTCAAATAAGTAATTTCGCCCGAATACATACCAGTTCCTGGTGGACCATATAATAGTACACCCTTGCAAGAACTGAGTTTCCCGCTAAATAAGCTCGGATATTTCAGGGGATAGAGTATAGCTTCTTTCAACAACATTTTGCAATCCTTCAGTCCCTTCACGTCATCCCAATGAACATTTAAATTTTGTTGCACTATTTCCTATGGATTATCGGTTTACTTATTTTTTTTTCTTGTCACATATAACGCTCATTACTTGAAAACAGGGCTTTCCTTTTATTATGATTTATATGAAATTATTAAAAATTTTAATGAGATTTATACTTTATTGAGAGTCAACAGAGGGTAGTTTCAGTCAAAATTACGATATGTATCTTTCAATTTCTTACCCGTGATATAACATCTGCGATTTCTTTTAGCTCAGAGCCGAGCGGATAGAGATTACCGATAGGTTTGAGTAGTTTGTCACTGTCGGCGAAAGTTTCGTCAGATATCGGTACTTGTGTGATTACTCGCTGATCACCGCTTTCTGTAGGAAAGATTGGCGTCACCGTTATACCGAGATTCAATTCGTTCCACGTGGAAGCGGTATGTATCGCTTTTGCAACTTTATTTCTACCAATGTTGTTACATTCCTCGGTAACGCGACTATCCTCTTGCTTGGGATTGAGAATCTTTGAAACTCTTTCTTTCTTATTGTTGCTACGAAAGATAAAGTGATTCTGATAATTTATATTTATCAAACGTGTAAAAAGATGGTCGTATCAATTAGAAAATGCAAGTCAAGTTATTAAATTGATCCATATTATATTGTGCGTTTGAGAATAATTTGAATCATTTGATGTTTTGAATGATTTTGTTATTCCTGAAAATAGAGAAAGGGGAAGGGAGAGGTTTCTCTTTTGGTACATAAATGTAGACTTGTATCTACATATTCCTCTATAATAAATTCTCAAAGGTGTGTCTCTCTCGTGGATTTTCCATATATACTTTACACACACACGCGCACACACGCGCGCGCACACACACACACACACACACACACACACACACACACACACACACGTTATATATACATACATATATACATATATATATATATATATATATATATATATATATATATAAAAAACTTGTAGAGAATGGACTATGTTTCTTACGTAGTTTGTATGACATTCCCGATTTCCGCCTTCTTACATAATTTTGGATATCTGTTGTACTTGGCATAATAATGATCGACGTACTCGAGAATAATAGTTTCCAGATCGATGTTGTCGCACACGTTAATGTCTCGGGAGAGTTGAGCTTCTTTGAAGAGACTCTCTACGGTATTGGAATAACTACAAAATACATCAATATTTGCATAATTTTTGTTTCGTAATTATATATGCTATGTTTATTGCTTGTCAAATTTATATTAATTTCTAAATTAAAAGATTACAATGTAAAGTTTCGTAATAATTGCTTCAAATATTTGGAACGAAATTCGCATACAAGTTTCTTTTGGTCACAAATATTCGCTCGTCCGTCGTGCTTATATTTTCGTTTTTCGTTTTTTTCATATGTGTCTTTACTACTTACTGAAAATACCTAAAATTTTGACATTAACAGCGATCGACATTTTAAAAAGTTTAATAGGTCGTTTTATATGGAGTATTAAACATAAGATAAAGATGTAGACGTCTTTGCTCACCCTTGCTCTCGTAAAAAGGCAGCGATTAGATAAATCAGGTGACGCCGACGTTCTTGGACACGTTTTTCCTCCTGTTTAAATTGATTAACGTATTCATTATTAAATTTATAATTTAATTTACTCTTTGGCTTACATAACTAGCTTATATTTTGTTTGAACATTATAATTATAATTGGTTTAAAAAATCAAACTTGCGGAGTAGCCCGTTCGCTACTTACGCACATTATCGCATCATCGGATCATTAACGCTTTGATATACTTCCGGCATCTAGAATTGACTTGATGTATTTTTCAGTCTGCACGCCGTGTCGATACCAGCATCGGCATGCTGGTAATCCTTATGATTCAAAAATGCACTCATATTTTTATTCGATCTATTTTATTTATTGCGTGAATTGTTTGTTTCAATTTTACGTATCTTTACGGCACGCGTAGTAGCGAGCATATCAATCCAGAACGATCCCAGAGAACCCCGAGAGCTCGGAAAGCGGGAAAAGAGACACTAAATAGTCAGTTTTCAGTAATCGTGTGTGCACGAGTCTCTAGATATTTTATTATTTTTATGCCTAGATTTGATATCTTTGCCTAGATGCTGGAAGTGACTAAGACTTATCTCATAAAACCGAATCGTGAGTTGATCCTTACTTTTTCGCGCACCAAATGAGCAACGCGATTAGCGGTCGCGTTCAATGATAGGCAATCGTTCATGATTTCTCTCCTTGCCTTTCCCACGTGACGACAAGAATTCACGTTAATTATTCTATTTGCAGCGATATTCGCTCTTATACGCCGTTAATGCTCGTTCGATCGGTGCACCGTATCCAACCCTATCATATCCTAGGACCTAGACTTGTGTTTGAGATTGTGAGAAAGTACACGGTTGCCTTGGCGACGTGACGCGCATTCTCAATTGTTTTCAACGCAACAATTGTTTTCAAAAAAGGTTGAATCACTATCAGCAAAGTGATAAATGTAATCGTATATGTGCAATCATGCGCATAAGAGAGAACAAATAGTGGAGGATAGTGGCGATAGAGAGAGAGAGAGAGAGAGAGAGAGAGAGAGAGAGAGAGAGAGAGAGAATTACGAAATGGAATTGGATAAAAATTTAATCATTTAATTTAAGTTACTGTATCTTTTCAAGACGATTCTTAATGATGCAGAACGAGATATTAGATAAATTTTAGATACAAATATATCGATGCAGTATCGAAAGTTGAATGTCAAATACAGGCCAAGGTGTAAAGATAAATATTGTATACAGAGAGTAAGTAACTTGTATAAATAAATTTTTCATTAATATAATTTGTTTAAATCTACTATCAAGAGATAACATCATTTATGTCAAAATTGTAATCGAAAATATGAGCCATTTGAACATAACATAAAAATAAGCAAATGTGAATGAGGAATTGTGTGACCACATCAATAGTACGGCAGCGAGTGCAAACGATATGGTTGCAAGAAATTAATAACTAATTTTACCTAGACAATTGTGCAAATCTCTATGCATCTCGTGCGTCATAAATTGACGAAATTCCATTCGATCATAAATTTACAATTTTATAAATTATATATTAATTTCTCAATTCTATATATTATATACTAATTTCTCGATATTCAATGGACTTTCTTATACGTTAAATTATACGTTTAAATTAACATTTTATATTTATTTGAAAAAAACTCAATAATAAATTACCAAAGTAACTGGCTTCGTAACGGTATAGTATGTAATATATGTAATATTATCTGGAAAAAGAAATTTACCTACATTTACATTTTACATTTGCTTTAGTTTATCTTGTTTATTATCTCGCAATTTAAATTAAGAAAGAAATGCATTATCTCACATTTATCATCTCGCAATTTAAATTAAGAAAGTATTCCGTGATAGCAGCTGTAAGAAACATGCTTTTTCGCGAGCGATGGCAGCAACGACGGAGGCAGCAGCTGGGATGGCGACAGGGGATGCATTACGCTACCATGGGAGGGTGGCATCGTAGCGTGGCGTGAAAGGGGTTGGAGAGGGAGGAGAGAGGGGGGGAGAGAGAGAGAGAGAGAGAGAGAGAGAGAGAGAGAGAGAGGGGGGGAGAGAGAGAGGCGCAGACGTATTCGATCGACCCATATGAGAGGAATGAGCTTATACTGCGACAGAGTTCAGTCAGTCAGTCAGTCGGTGCTGCTATCAATTGCCGCTTCACGTTGAGTTTCTGGAAGGTCTCTCACGACAAACACGCAATCAGTACGTTCGCATCTCTTTTCTTTTTTTTTCTTTTTTTTCATCATTTCTCTATTTTCTCATCTTAAACGGTCGAGATCTTTTTGCCTCTCACGAAATAGTCACGATTCCATTCGATCATCAGTTCTTTAATCAACGTTCTGCCCACACGTCTCGATCCCTTTCGTCTCCGGTCGAGAAAGAAGAAAATCACATGCATGCGATGTGCATACAGAGAAGCAGCCCACGATGCGAGGAGCGATGTAAAGCGGACGATTGGTAGAGCGATGTAGTACAAAGGTAACAATCCTTTTTCCCTTTCTACCGCATGTCAATAGTGTATGTATTACTAAACGAATTTATTTTCGAGCGGGCTGGAAAACTGACCTGTGAACACTGATAGTTACCATTGCACGACGAATTTACAAGTTGGTCCCATCGTGTCAGATGTGGACTGATTGCGAGTAATTTGCCGGGAACTTAACGTCATCCCTATACTCTGCTGATCAACGACAATTCCGTAACGGATATGAGCATCGTGTCGTTGACATCGTTTTCGCGCGCGGTTCCGGGGACTTTACATTTCCCTCATCTTATCCTTTATCTTAGCTTTCTTCTTCTTTTTTTTTTTTTTTTTTTTATCAATTTTTTTTATCAATTTAAGGATATAGAAAAAGATTGCTTTTTCTGTTATTAGTTGAAATTCTTAACAAATTCACATTGTGATATATTTCAACGGGAAGTTTCATTCCTTTGACGTGCGAGAAATGCAGATATAAAAATACGTGTCTTATTTTCCTTTATATCTTAATATTTAATATTCGAAGCTCATTAAAATCAGAGGGGCAACATTTGATTGTGTTCAATATTACAAAAAAGATGCGTGAAATACTTTTGATATTATTTTTTATAATATTTTTGATCCGCGAAAAAGAAGTGATATCGAAGATAAAGTGATTATGGATTCTCTGAGAACATATTTGTAAAAAAATATACGCTTGTGATGTGCAATATGATTTTCAAATAATTGTTTTTATTTTATGTAAATACAGACTTGAGATATTTTAGTACATTTTAATATATAATAAATATAGATTGTTAATACTAACGATATAATATATTAGATTTAAAATAAATTTAAAATAAAACTTTAATTATCAATTTGCCAACGTAATTTAAATCTCAACTCAAATACGGATACACATGTAGTTTTATTTAGTACTTTGCTAATTTCTATCATCGTGTTTGCAGTATCTATAGATAAGAATTCTATGTTATAAAATAGAAAGCTGTTGTAAGTTTGCTGTATATAGATAAAGTAGAAGAAGAAGAAATTTAAAACAGTGCAAATAGAAAGAAAATCCGAGTGATTGTGATTCTGTCGATTGAATCTATACGCGTAACGAGGCAAGTACGAACGACGTGGCACAATAAAGTTTGTCGTTACATAGATTCACGGATCGTGCGGTAGTTTTAAAGAATTGTCGATGCGATCGATTCGGGAAGACTTTACTCACATTTATGTGATCTTTCGCTACAAAATACACATTTACATAAAAATTTTAATGTATATAATTTCAATAAGATTTTTGATTTTATAAATAGATGCGAAAATATAGGCTTTACACATTTCAGTTAATCATATTTCTATTTTCTGTTACAAGCAAATAATTTTTTTTTTCGCGTATCTGCAACATTGGAAAGCGTATTACCAAAGTTACGTCAGCTTCAAACTCTATTTTGCCACAGCGGACAAGACCATGAATACAAGGCGCGAATTGGTATGTCGCTTGCATCTCGACATACTCATACTTGGCAAGCGGAATCACGTTGCATCCGTCGTATTGAAATTGTCGATTATGTCGCGAATATGGAGTTGGAATATGAAGTTTGTTAGATTTTAAGACGAAAGAAGGAAAAGCTGGTCGATAAAAAATTAAATGCCAAGTTTACGAAAAAACTTTATTTTAGAAATTTTAATTTTAATGAAACTCTACATACCAAGAAAGCTTCAACTCGTGAATAGAGCAATTGGAAAATTTGAAAACTAATTTAGCTAAAATCTTTCCAGATAGAAGCCGGAATTATGCCGGATATACGAATTTTTATCCTTGCTTTTGTAACAAAAGTTATATAATTTTCGTATATTCGTGAAATTTATTTATTAGTCATTATCACGACATGTCAACTTTATCAGTCTATACAATTAGACATATTAAACGTATTATTCACTAATTGATACAATTATACAATTGCAGTCGTTATAAGCATAGATTTTATCGATATTTATCTAAAATATTTGACATTAAAGTCTAAAAGAGATTCTATTTACTTAGAATTAAAAATTAAAAATATAAATTAACATTCTGTACATACATTATTATAAATGTTCTAGATTTAATTTGACTTTTTGTATCCTAGATATCATGTCGTTTTTCGGCGAGTTTAATGAAGATTACACTGGAGCGTAATAGCGCGCGATTCGAGGCCCTAAATGAAATAACGAGCTTGTCCCTACTTCGCTCTCAAACCGTGAAATTCAAGACCGTAACGGTAAGACAACTTTTTTTTACAGTTGATAATAAGTCGATAATATGGCTGCTACGCTCGTGAACATCGTGTGTTCTTGATTTGAACATTTGATATTGTCGCGACAAGAACGATTCCATGAAATGATTCCATGAGCATTCCTAAGCGTAAATCGAAACTCAGTCTAATACATGTCCATAGATACGCGTTGCTACATAGCGATACGATTGTATCATTATCCTTACTCATGCATGCGAGTGTATACGAAAGATATTTTGCGCAAAAGGATATTTTGAGGCTCGCTATTACCAGATTACATGACACACACACGCACGCACGCACGCGCGCGCACACACACACACACACACGCGCGCGCGCGCGCGCGCGCACACACACACACACACACACACACACACATACACACAGAGAGAGAGAGATTCCATGTATATTTAGAAAAGCTCTCTTTCTCTTTCTTGTTTGCGTCGTACAATCCGCCGTTTATATTGCATTGTATCAATCTTCCGTGATTACGAACTATCATCAAGAGAGCTATTCTGCGTTTCTTGCAAAATCCCAGTTTTACGAGATATACGCATCAGGAATTCCATATGAGTCGTGATTGAGCTTTAAGGCCAAAACGACAATTATCGCGCGATTACAATTCATTAGACGAGGCCCACGCGAGATTGATCTAATACGATGACAAATGTATCCTGATTCTTTCGCGCGCAGCAGGCAACATGTTCCTGTTGCTGACAGTGCACGAACGGAGGTTGCTGCAGTAGCCGAGAACATTCGCCACCATTTTAAAAGACTACGATCCTATCGACACGAGCACGTCTCACTTTTACGAAAGTAAACATCCCACCGATCATGAAGTGGCCCTCTATCAGCAAGACATTCACGTGGACGACATTTTGCCTATTCATGCTTTTATTCCTGCCGACGAGAACAAGTAAGCGGCGCGACACGAGAAAATAACGTAACAACTGAACGTACAATTGAATCGCTAAAGAGATCTAAAGTTTAAAAGTTTAGAAGCATTTTCTTTCTTTTCTCACTTGTACATGGCGAATAGTAGGTAATAATAACTTGTACTAAATTTGCAACTAGATACATCGACGTAGAAACGAGAAATCGCGACTGAATGATTCTGAATGTAATGGTTCAGAAAAGAGATATAATTATCTTTGAATCTTTGAATAGCAGTCTACATTTTTATATTATTAAAAATAAAATTTGACAATACGATTACTTTTTTTTTATATGTTTTTTATTTGTTTTGCCTCGATCAAACGATATGTATCGTTCTCAGCTTTTCTATCTGTTATCTAAATGTTTGCCTTATAAATTTGTGATTCAACGTGATATTCTCTCTCGTGTCCTCACTAATCTTTTAACCAGATATAATCCAGTTGAACCTAAGCTTATTCTAGCTAAGTAACCCTATTTAAAGAAAAATAACAAAATAGAATGTTAATACTGATATTATCTAAATATTTGAATTTTCGTAAATGACTCAGAAAGATTTAATATCGATTCATGTAATGTAAATTCTCTGAGTTATCGACAATCATCCAGCTTCAATAGAATTTTGAAAAGATGCTCGTACATATTAGTACATCTATACGTCTGTTGACATGTGATCGCGCAAATCACAGCTACAGATTACAATCTGAATCTGTAATGAATATTGAACTGATATGATAAATTATTTCAGATGCTCTAGAGGAGAATTGTACGGATTTTCAAGGTGGCACTGTCCGACATGGTCTTTTGTACGTGCCAGGACCTGCGGTCTGTAGTCTCTGCGTTTGTTATCATTCCGAGCCGATGTGGTGTCAAGCCATCTACTGTACGCCACCATACGTGAGTATCGATAAGAATGTGAAGAACACATAATATTTGCAAATAAAATTCGAAACCGTCCCAAATATCCTGTAAATATCAACTGCGTCACTCGTATGAGTAACTGCATTTTTTTTTGGGTTTACTTTGGGAATTTCACGACATTTGCGTGAGTATTTCTTCTTGCATATGTCATTTGTATACGATCGCTACAACAGTCAAAGTATCGAATTGCATTTGTTGGGAATGAAATTATTCGGACACAGTTTTTTCTCAAATAGTTCTCAATTAGTTTTCCACTGACTGACACAATGATTTTTGTTTTATCTTTTAATTGCCGGTAGTGAGTGGCTCAGTCAAAAATTTTCAATTTTACCATGAACGACAAAGGCAATTTATTAGAAGAAATAAAATGTATAACGGTATAGTTTCACAAACAAATCGCATTTTTCTCGATGGCCCTACGAATTATGTGTACTCACTCGCTACACTCACTCGCTTTAACTGCATTTTAATTATATTCTCTCTATATCCTGTGTCATACCGATCCAAAATCAATGTCGTACAAGCGCTACCGCTTGAAGTAGTCGGAACAAAATTCCGTGTAGCACATTACGCACCTAAATGATAGTTATGCCACTAATAGACGTTGATCGATTTTGTATAGTTTGCAAGTAGAGACGTTAATAATCATAATAAAATAAACGTATTATCGCAATAATAATATTAAACAATTAATGATTGTGATGTATATGTTATATGGATACAGCACGTAGAGTAACGTAACACTGTCTGGCATAGTAATATTTCTTTAAAAAAAATTTGATTTTTATAAAAATAATCTTTTCTGTCTAATCTTTTTAAAAATTATTAAAATTAATTTAAAATTTATTTAAATAAATTTATTAATCTATTACTTAATTTGTCTTTTAAACGAGAAGTTAAAAATACATTGTGTAATGGACATTAATAAGATTGCTCAACAGGATAATTAATAATCACTTTGTTAAATTTCTCTCAGTTAGACCTTACAAGTGCTACTGAAGAAGGAAAGTTCGTTAAGATTATTTTTAGAGTGTAAATTTATTGCATGGCAACAAAGCTATGTGACTTTGCATAAAATCATTACATAATCGTACTGATATATATATATATATATATGTGTGTGTGTGTGTGTGTGTGTTTTTTCTAGGCTTTACTGAAAATAATTAAGAGCGATTCTTTCATTTCTGCTTGGGAATATTTATAGTCGTGCAATCTAAAAATTTTAATTATGTTAGACGTGAAGTTATTCTTTATTTTTCATCAGTTTGCATAATATGCACTAAGCGCTGTATTCACTATACTGATTTTGTACTGTTTCCTTTCCTTTTCTTATTTCTTCTCTCGTCGAGTCTTTTTTTAATTTTTCTTTAAAATTCACTTTGATTATTTAGAGAGCATGTATTTTGTCTTTAATCGTATAGTTTAACTGTTTCATACTCGCAAAAGATAAAAAATTGACGAATCATAAAATGTATGTGTCGTATGTGTCATAAAATATCTTTATAAATATTCTCTTTATAAATATGTGTAGGTGTGTAGATACACTTGATTGTATATATTCACGCAATAAAGTCGTTTCATACATTGTTAAACATCTATATACGCACGCTCGTTTTAGCAAGCTTAATGCGATGCGTTTTTCTGCGGTAGGTCTCATGTAGGGCAATAGGGCCTGAACTATAATTCGCATGTGACGAGTTTTGCTTGCATGCTAATGATTGCCCATAGTTGTAATATTTGATACTTGTTACCTACAAGAAAGAGCCCTCGATAGAGTTTTGCATGATAGCATAGATATGTTATTAAAAATTACTCATTGTAAATTAGCCTCAAATTAAATTTCCATACCTTATAATATGTCAATGCATTTATGTATCTAGAATAGAATATTTTATGGAACATGTCTTAGCATAGAGGACATTATGTTATCACTATAAACATAATGATTAAGGAAGACATTTGTATTGTATTGTATTGTATTGAGATCTTTATCTCACACAAGAATATTTTAAGATATTTTTAAGATATTTCAGCAAAAGTGACAAAAAAAGACAAATGTTGTTTTCATTACATTTTATAATATAAAGTTATCTTAAGTGACGAGAAAGAAAAAGAAAATAAAGAAATCTAATCGCGTAATCTCTATGAGAGAGTCGCTAAGGTGCGCACATGTGTGTGCATGCTAATGCGGGTGCGGGTGCGGATCTATTCTAACATTTTTTTTTTAATTTTGTATTAAATTATAAATTGTTCTTTCTCCAAAAACTGACCAATCTCATATCGCTGTTCTGCAGAAATGCAAAAGGTTCCGCGTGGGTGAGCGCTGCTGCGAGTTCGAGTGTCTTGACGACAAAGTCGATTGGAGTGGCCCGGATGTGTACGACGCTGCAGGATCGTCCAAAATCCAGGAGCAGAGTTCAGTCTTAAGCTTGTGTGGTCTGTTGATCGCATTATTGATAGTGCCTTAGTTACAATGAGACGAAATAAGATCGCAGTCATCGTCATAAACCTTTTCCTCCGTCGAATAATTCAAAGTATTTGTCTATTAAACACATCAGTCATTAGGCGAATCAGTGACGATAATGCTAATGACAGCGATGACAGCGGAATTACGTACAAGAAATTCTCGAGGCGCAGGTTTGTTTCATATCGCAAATATGCAATGTTTTGACGAACACGTTCTTTGCCTGTCGCGATTAGCTCGTCCATTCAATATCGAAACAGCACGAGTTTAGTTAAATCAATGATTAATCAGATTACTTTTTAAATAATCGCGAAGAATTGAGGAAATGGAATATTTTATTTCGCAAATAATAAGTACCGATAAAATCTTTTGATAAAAAAGCAATATTTATAAGAACTTGTAGATTTGCTCAAGCTGGGAATACATGCGCGCGCGCGAACGCGCCTGAACAAGTCTTTTATTTTCTCGATTTTTCATTTCCTTTAGAAGCGATTATTTTTTCATATTTTTCCACATTGTCAAATTCGATATAATAACAGACGGCACGCGAACTGGATATCGAGTTAAAACCTCGTTTGAAGGAAATCTCGTTTCAAGGAATGACGTGGGTGGCTCTTGATCTAATCCGAACACTCGGATGTCACTGTCATGTACGAGATATACTTGATCTCGTTTTAAATAAAATTCATCGTTTTATCGTACAGGGAGTATGTGCGGTAATGCATATAAAATCGTGTCGTTAAAAGATTGATTCAGTGCTCAATTCTCAGTCAGTTTTTTTGCCTTAACCGATTATCAATTCTTGGGATTGATCGTATCAGATTTATAACGGATGTCGCAATATTAACGTATGATACAAAAATTTACAAGAACATGGCATCTGATGACATCTGAGCTTTGCCTTTGCTAACATTCGTGGACGACTAAGAAGCAGACTGAAAGCAATTGAGACTTCGCGCACATACAAGTGTGTGCGTAGTGCATAGAAAATTTTTATTTTTCCAATGTTGTAGAACGATGTGTGTGATAACGAAACGTGTCATATTTGAGAGAGAGATTAGCGCGCAGAAATATGCAAGTCTCTTATCGTTAGAAAAAAGCAAAAGCGCACGCCGGGAAGCTCTACTGTCGAGCGTGTGATATTCTCTTTGTTAACAGAGAGACTCGTTTCAATCTTCAATTCAATTTTACTGTTTGCTTCGCTTTACTTTGTATTCACCGGCAAACAAGCCGGTTTTTTTTTCTTTTTGCCCGAGCGGGCAACTCGCCCCGATTTCTATGAGTAAAATGTTTTAAAATGAATGAAATTAAGAGCTTGTGTGATAAACTAATATTTATCGATCTATTGTTCTATTTGTTTTTTTATTTCTTTTGTTTCTTATCTATATATTTGTTGTGTCCCTTTCAATAATTAGATATTTACTTTATCTCGCTTATGCGAAGAGAGACGCTTTTCAATTACAATGAACAAATTATTTTGCGAATCACTTTATCAAATCATAATGACTTGTTTACGTAACAAGATTTTATTAAAATATCATCAAAAGAAAAAAGATTCGATTGTACTGGTTACGAAAATTGTGAAAATTTGTAGCGTAAACATATTAGGGGAAAAAGATCTACTCTCAAATATTTATGTACATGCATTAATTGATTGATACTCGGATGTGAAAAAACTTAATAGGATGGAAAAACATGGATTAATATGTTATAATTATTATCTGGGTTTTTGTGCATATTATTTCTTCGTTAAAAGTTTTATTATACACAGTTTTTCAATATTTTTGATTAATTTTATCCGTAAAGATCGATAAGAACAAATAATATCATTATTTAACTTGAACGAGTTAAAAATTTGAATGTATCTTGATGATATGTTTTTCTACCTGCTTCCATATTACAAAAAATTAATTATTCTCGTTCCAATTAATATTCAACCAGCAATTAACTATTATTCGCACGATGTTTTTACATTACAATTATAACAAGCATCTGAGTTTTTATAAAATAATCAGCCAGTTAATTATAATTGCTGTCGATCCACGCTATATCGCACCACTAATTATCAATCGATAAATAAGCTGAAGTATAAGTTATTGATACAAGAACACAACTAACGCAGTTTAATATCCCAAAATTATTAGGCAATTGCGATATTAATTGCGGTATTAATAATAAAAATCGGTGCGAATGCAGATAGAGACTGTAGAGTCTCTTTCCATATCACAGAATTATATTGATATTTTATTTTATGATAACGCTTAATATCGAAAACATGCGAGAATGCTTAAAAAAGGAATTGATTGATTTTAACATGAAACAAAACATGAAATGTTGGTATTCCAATATCTACATCAATGATAAAGCCGAGCAACATGGGGCCACACGAATTATAATAGTATAACATATACAAATGTGTGTTTTGGTCTTTTCATGGCGAAATGTGAGAATGAAAATATGGTGCTATTATGTCATTTCTCACTAAGGAAAGTGACGTTATATATTATTACAGTTACGTTATAGTTATTTTCTAATATTGCGACACCGTATTTCGATATTTGCGCACGTATGCCTGTGATATATTTTTACAAGGGGCATTTAATTATCCTTGGATTGCTAATCGCTTTGCGAATCTCGAAGGCTTCGATTAGCGCTGTGGATGTCTCTGATTACGAAAATAGTCCCTTTTAAAATTTTTGGACGAAAGGGAGGAACAAAAGGAACAATCGCGCAATTATATAAGATAATAATCGCAATGGTATTATAATAATAATAATAACAACATATCGATATGATTAATGTTATATTTATATAATTGGTTAATTAAGCGGAAATTCTATTTATTGCGTGAGAAAGGTATTATTAGAAAAGAATTGTTATTCTTCTTAATAATATTTATCCATAATCTTAATAATATTTATCCATATTTTATAAATATTACGATATTTAATTATATCATCAATGTTAATAAGCATACTCTATCATTTATGACAGTGCGGAAAGGAATGACACTGTGAGTGATAGCGCGAATAAATCGTTATATGAGTTAATATCCGCTCTCTCCATAATATGAGATATTAGCATAAAAATCATCTACAATCAAGGGTGTATAAAAATCTCGCACGAGCCTAATACAGGTTTGTGTGTATATTAAAGCCTAATTTTTATACATACATTTCTTATTTTATAAATATCTTTCCGATCATTATGCAGAAACCATGGTTTCATGGGTTGTTTCGCAATCATTCGTATACGCCTTCGTTATTCCAGGAGATTCATTTATGTCATCACTATGTGTTTATGTCATATTGAAACGTTGAAAGCAATCTTTCAATCGCAATCAATTTAAGATATTAAACATCTCAATTTAGCCGTTCTCAATACCGAAAGCGATCTCACCATAAATCATGCTCACGTGTATATAACATATGCAATGTATGAGCTAAACTATGACAAATGATTTCGAAAGAATTCCTTCCACTAAAGAATTCGCATTCTTTCTAAAAAGAAAGAAAAAGAAAGAAGAAAATAGATATGACTAGATAAGGTACACGAGTTTTATTGTTTAAAAATTAACGCAGAATTTTACAAACGGCGCTATTGAAGCCACTAGAGCGTATGTGATGAAAAAGATATTTAAGATTAAATTGCTATAGCTTAAATAAGATAGATTTATTGATAGTACGCACGATATCTGGCTCGGACGTGACCCGATTTCTAATCTTGACTTGTCTTCAAAAGATTTTGCCAAGTATTTTTGTTAAAAACTCAAGTATATATATATATATATATATATATATATATATAAAAGCTAAAACATAATTTCTCTAAACATTTCCATTAAAAAAAAATAAATAAATAAAAAGGAAAAAAATTAGATATACACCTCCGAGTCAAGTATCGTAATAAAGTTTAAATAGAATTTATTTAATAATTTTATTGTCTCATCCCTCGACGAGACAACAATGATATCCTTGGCTAGCGAAAAACATGAAATAGTGTTTTTCTTTAAGCCTAGTTATTATATCCTTGCTCTCTTCTTCTATTCTCACTCCGATCCAGCGAAAAGAATTATTAATCGACCAATTCCTCTAAGCTTATATTTTAAAGTAACATTTATAAAAAAGGAACATATATATATATATATATATATATATATATATATATGTAAATATCTAGACGATAACTTTAATATTATGTAATGCAATATGTAATTACTTTCGATAGGAGAATTATCATGTAATAATCAAGTGGCCTTTTATGTATATATCATTCAGAGAATCCATATTATGATAATAAAATCCTCTATATATATATATATATATATATATATAATTAAATCCAAAATATATCTAACAAATCCAAATGATGTCGTCTCTGATTTGAGTAAATCTTTCTTTTGTCGTGCAACAAAAAAACGTATCGATAGGTAAGATTAAAAAAAAAAAAGAAAATACATCAAAGAATATAAAGTTTATTTACAGGATTTTTGCCGATAATTTTATTCGTAATATCGCATATGTTTTTACAGATATATATAGATATATTGCAGATATATGTAATATGTAGATACGAAATATTTAGCTACAAAGTATTCAAGTGTGAAACTTGGGACACCTACCTCCATAAAGTTCATATGAAATTGCCTAAGATAATATGTGCAGATTATTTAATTATTTTATCATAATATGCGTAATGTCTTCCTAATTTTCCTTCCAAATAGTGTCATATAAGTCTGTACGGCGTTGATTGAACGTCGGGATTTGCGCTCTGACTTCATTTACAATTTTCAAATCTGTAATAACATAACATTTCGAAATGTTATTTAAATATTTTGAAATATGCTCTAATTCATAACTCCAAAACTATGTCGTTTAATTGTTACTTTAGCTTGGTAATGTACATTACCTATATCGGAGACCACCATATCCTCACCAGCATCTAACTCGTCAAGTATTTCTCCCCAGGGATTGGTTAACTGAGTATGCCCCCAAGCAACATATCCAGGTGGCGAGCCACGTGCCGGTGATACGCAAGCTACATATAATTGATTGTCGTTTGCTCTGGCACGCTGCAGCAATGACCAATGCAACGGGCCAGTGGTCATGTTGAATGCCGCTGGATATATCAACATCTGACAGCCTGGCATCAGAATGAAATTTAGAGGCACAGTTTTAGCGATAGTGAAATAGATGCAATTACATTCAAGCAATTTTATATTTATAAAAATGCGTACGCGTATATCTGAATACACAGAGATGTAACATTTTTTAATCGAATTAATTTAAAAAAAGGAGCATGTGTGCATGTATGCGTGTGCTTGCGCGCGCGTTGTGTGTGTGTGTGTGTGTGTGTGTGTGTGTGTGTGTGTGTGTGTGTGTGTGTGTGTGTGTGTGTGTTAATTTTTATACTAACTTTATTAATAATGAATAAAAATGAAATAAAAATAAACGAGGAAAAATATTAAATATATAATAATTATTTAACAATATTGATTGATTAACGATTGAGCCACCTTGGCAAATGTAATGATAAAGAAAGCATTACTGCATATCATTGAAATTTATTAAAATGCATTTATCTCCTTTTATTATTAGTAAATTATTAGATGATGCAATGTTGTGTGTAAACTTTAAAGTGTAACATCGTTAATGATAAAAACGCAATAAATTTCATTTTGTTATTTTCAACAAAAATTACGAATCAATGTTATAAAATTATATTGTGTATTATATGTTTACCTTTGTTTCTATACAATCGTGCCATTTCTTCAAACCTGATATCGTAACAAATACCAATGCCAATTTTCCAATCTTTTGCTTCGAAAGTAGTGAGGGAATTACCGGCGGATAAAGAATCACTTTCGCAAAAAGTGATTTTTCCTTTAATATTAATGTCGAACAAATGCATCTGAGAAAACAGAAGCTTAAAATGTACACAGTTTTATACCGTAGCATTCGTTTCATGTGAAAAGATCTTCACGTGCATGTTCTATCATATTCCATCTCTTTTATACTACATGCGCGCGCGATTGATAATTTTATGTATTTCTTACTTTAAAGTGATAGTTGAAATACATTTCAACATAAAAATGCTAAAATAGACGATAACATATTTTAATATGTTAAAATGAAAATAAAAATATGTATACTTTTACAGAAATATTGAAGGAATATTAAAGAAGAAATATTAAAAATATATTAAAGTATTATAAGAAATATTTCTACATACGCAAACACATTAAATCGTATTTGATAAAATATTTTTTGAAGCAATGTACAAATACAAATGTATATTAGCATCGATTTTAACCTTCCTGTGCTTGGCCACGAGTTTTCCATCCGGCCCCCATACCGTACAAGTGTTGTATAACTTCTCGTTGTCTCTCTCCGGTATTGTACCACCGATCACATAGACATTGTTCTTTCTTGCCACCTCGGATAATGCCGTACTCGTTTCGCCATTCGGAATGCTCTCGGCATATGTCGCAAAATGAGCTGTTTGTTTCATGAGAAATTATATAATACCACAATGATAATAAACAATCAAGTATATAATATTTGCATATACAATATATAAATAAAAAAAGAATAAAAAAAATTTTTTAAATAAAATAAAATATCGTTATTTATCGCATTTGTAATTTTCTCCACTTTTAAATTTGTGATATAAAAAAACTTTTAAATCTTGTGAAATATATAGAATACAAAACCTATGTTTTACGTATAAAAATGTAGACAAGTTAAAGAGAGATTGATTTATTTGGCACAATATTATGAGGCAAAGTAAAACGTTTTCCGTAGATTAATTTATAGCGGTATAATCAATTAGAGATTCGTTTTAAATGTTAATATCAAAAAGTTTTTTTTTTTTACTTTTATTATTGAGAAAGTATCGATTATTTCGACCAAATCTCGACCTAACATCATCTCGATCTAGCATCATAAATTTTTAAAATATTTATATGAATAATTGACTAAAAAATATTAATGATTTTTTCATTACATGTTCCATATGGCGAGTTGAAACACTCGGGCAGTATCACGATGTCAGCTCGCTTCTGTTTCGCGCGCTCGATGAAAGAAACGGCCCGCGAGATGTTTGTCGTCTTGTCATTACCGACAGACAACTGCACCAATGCTAAACGTAGGGCTGAAAGTTATAATTTGAACGTTACATCATTTTAATAAAATCACCATGAATATTATCGCCTGCATTACGCATCAACTCTTGCTGAAGACCGAGTCTCAAGTAATTAACCATAATTTGTACTGTTTTTTCTCCATCTTTACGAATGAAATGATAATAGAAAAAGCCGTAGGATATTATTGCAATTTAATCATCCGAACATTCTATTTGAGTCAAAATAATAGTCAATTGGAGCACAAGTTGTCGATTGATCATTTCAAGCTACATTGCTGATACAACAACGGAATGTTACGTTGTTTTTTTTTTGTGTTAGCCATAAAAAGAGATATATTCAATCCCGAATTATTATCATAAAAAATACAAAATAATTGGACACGTACTAGTCATTGTTCTTATTCCATATTGCCCGACACTCGCCCACGACATTGCCAATCATGATAGGTTAGGTTTTCTTCTGGGGGTGCGTTCGGGGAGTTTGCTATCACATTGTTATCAACGTTAACGCTGTCAACTCATTCAACGCATTCACGAAGTCAAAATAGCACTATCGCTTGCTATCGCTATTCATGGAGCATGCAAATGCGTTAACGCTACTGATACACTATTTATACGGAAGCAATAGCGTTGATAGTGCAAAATTATGATGCAAAAACGCTACCGACAGTGATATAATAATAGCGTTTGGTACTGCTATCAATTAGCTCTCTGAACGTATTAGCGTTAGATAATATCGAATAGTGAGCTCCCCGAACGCACCCCTGATCATTTTGTGATAACATAAAGAAAACCGTAAATATCGTCGTAATAGAAAAACAAAATTTTTCTTTGCATTATATTTGTACTTAATTTATAGTTATCTTTGTACACAACAGGAGGGAGGGAGAAAGAGAGAGAGAGAGAGAGAGAGAATTGTTTTTATTCACAAAATATCTGAAAATTAATATTAATTCAGATTAATTTAAGTTTATTATCAATATTAACCAAAGTATATAATCAAATAAGGTATGGATGGAAATTTACAGAGAACCTAAAAAATATAAGAAATAAGTTTTATTAAAAAAAGATATTTACACAAATAAAATTTATATAAATCAATATAGAACATAAAATATTCATGTTATATATTACAATGTAAACATGTTATTGTTTACTGGATGATCGAGATCTCCTATGCTTCTTCGATTTCTTTCTATCACAAGAATCAGAAAATCTTGATATTTTATCTTTTTTTCGTTCTCGTTCCTTATCTCTTCCTTTATGTTTTTTAGACTTTTTTGTCTTTTTAGCTCTATCACTACTACTACTATTGGAACGCCTTCGACTTCTATTTCTTTTTTTATTGTCGCTATCATACTCATTCTCACTGTTAGATGAATTTCGTCGTTGAGTTTTTAATTTTTTACTTGATTTTTTCGATTTGTGTCCATCCTCTCTGAGTCTTCTTTTCATACCAGATGTATTTGAACCATTGTCATCGTTGTTGCTACAATATTCCACTGATACAGATCTCTGTTTACTCATGTCTTTCTTCTTTCTATGTTCTTCGAATTTAGCAGCATCTGAAATCAATTTCATCAAATACTAAAGACCAAAACTGCAATAATTTTGCACAAATCAACAAATTAAACAGGGACTTTTAAAGAGTAGTGAATTATTTTAAATCTAGTTTATCAACCAATTTATGAATAGAAAATCGTGAAATTTTGTAATTATATACGTATGTACACACGCGTGCGCACGCCATACACACACACACACACACACACACACACACACACACACACACACTCTCTCTCTCTCTCTCTCTCTCTCTCTCTCTCTCTCTCTCTCTCTCTCTCATTTAAAAGTCCCGCTAAGAGATAATTTGCTTCATTTACTAACTTAAAACTTTAGAATTTTTTGAATATTCCGCCTTCGTTACTGCTTGAACTATGGATTCATTTACAGAAATAGTATTTCCATTTAATGCCATTTTTACAATCAATCTTCCCGCGTCATCAAAACCTTCTATTTGACCGTATGCTTTGGATCGTTTGCCAGCAATAATTTTTATAAAACACCCTTTTTGTATTTGTAATTCTTCTTCTTCTTTTTGAGTTTTTCCATCCTGTTTTTGCAACGCTATCTTATCTGCGCCAAGTCCCATACCTATTGGCCGTAGTTCAGGTACAATGGGTGTTACAAGTCTATAAATACAATAAATAAGAATATGAAAAAAAAAGAACTGAAATCTACATTTAAAAATATATGCTAAGGTAAATGTATATACAAAAAAAAATCTAAAACTCTTACTTTGGATTTTTACCAATACCTTCTCCAGGTTTCCATCCCATACCTCGTAACATAGCTGAACCAAAGATGCTTAGCGGTACTTTCTCATAATCTTCTAATGTACTCTATGTACAAAAGAAAGAAGTATTAAATATAACATATTGTGTGTACGTGCATTCGCGCACGCACAAACACAAACACAAACACACACACACACACACACACACACACACACACACACACACACACATATATATATACAAAAAGTTTATATGACAATATTAATAATACATTAATAATAATCATAGAGAGAAATACTTACTTCTTCTGCACCCTTTAAATTCTGTCCTTTAATTAAGGATAACGTTATATCACACAGTTCATTCTCATTTTTTTCAGTTGATTTGAGATCTTCTATAATCTCTTTAGCTGCTTGCTCATCCAATGTAAGACTCTTACCTTCATTAGGCAATTCTGTTTTTATTTGTACATTAGAGACAGCCTTATTAATCAATGTTAAATCACCATTAGAGACTTTCTTTGATTCTTCCTTAACACTGATATTTTGTGTATCCTTTTTACTTATATTTGATTTATAAATATCTGCATCTATTTTATTGACAATTCTATCGTGCCAAGTTTTAGAATCTAATAGTGGAATAATAAGAGGCTCTTCTTTCTTCTCTTCTTTCCTAAATAAAAACATATCCTAAATTAGAATTATTTATAAAAAATGTATCAAATTATATTATCAGAAAGTGATAATGCATGAAATTAAATAACTGCTTATTATTAAATTAATTATTTAAGAAACACAGTCATGAGCCATACTATACCTATGTAAATTATTACATATAAATTATAATTGTTTGTTTATTGTTAATTAGAAACATTTTAAAGTGACATTCTATATATCATTAGACAAAATGATGAATTCCATATACGATTTGTAGTATGAAGTAATAATTATTACAATTACATAAGGTATTAATGTAATAAAGCTAAGTGCAACAAATTGGAATATATAAAAATGAATATTACTATGTTAATGTTTATAATATTATAAATTTACAGACTAGGTTAGATCGAGATTGAGGTTATGGACACTATTCAAAACTTAACTCTTTGCTATAATGAATCTTTTCGACATACCCGATCACTTTAATCGCCTTTTCGTCCAAACATTCGATATAATCTACTTTCTTCTCCTCGCGTGGCATTTGTTTGTCTAGAATTGGTCTTTTTATAGACTTTGCGAAACCAAAAGAAATCTTTTTATTTTCTTCAGCCATTTTCTCAAATTATATATTTAGAGTTATTATATTTGTGCCTTCTATAAAAAAGAATATAATGTTTTATGTAGCTTCACAATGAGCTTTTTAATCTCACTTAATTGTTCCGTAGCGCATAATAGTTGGATATTCCCATTTGTATCGTAGGATGTATACACACTTGGACCGTGTTCCGATATATACTGCCCACTGAAAATTTATAGTATACGTAACGTGAACTATAGATTTTCATTATTAGTAGTGTGTATGGCCGGCTGCAGGATAGGACGCGGCAAAGCCGCAACGCGTATATAATTTCGTTACATATTAGAAAACAAGACGGTGATTGGCTACCGTGTTGTCGCGTTGCCGCTTTGCCGCGTCCTGTGTGCAGCCGGCCTATATCGGAATACGGGATCTGTTCTTTTTAGCTGAACTGACTGCACTAGTTCAAAATTTATTTTTCTTCTTACAGTGTAAGAAAGAAAGATAAACTGTGAACTAGTACAACTAGTTCACAGCCAAAAAGAACAGGCCCACAGTTATAGTTAATTATATTGACAAAAGTAGACGAACGTGATCACAGAAATAAACGAATGAAGCAAAGTAAGGATCACACAACAGATTTCGAACAGGCAATAGATTTCGACCAATCAGAAATATCTTCGATATTCGTCACAGCTTCTGATTAGTCGAAATCTGTTGCCTGTTGCTATTCCCTGTATCTTTTCATTGTTCAGGCTTAAAAGTAGATAGGCTGTGGATTCATACAAATTTATAACCTTTCTTAAAGTTTTGACGTTATCGTATATTGTTTATATTGCAAATTTGAATGTTTCCTATATTCTTCATGATATTTCGTAATATTGAATAGTGCGCTTTATAATGTTTGCATTAACGGGAGAAGTAAACTTTTGGACCTTTGATGACAATGTAAACATACAAGTTACGGATTTCGGTGCATTTAAGTAAAAAACTCTACTATTATATTAATTTTTAAATTTTGTATTACGCTCTTACACAATAATTTGAGATTGTTTCGGATTTTCAGGTATCACGACAAACGTATCGATAGCACATATGAAGAGGGCAAAAGATCTTACTGTCAAGAACGTGGTATGGTTTATGTCCCGGAGAACAAAAAGGGAAACAAATTAAAAAATTCCATTAAGTACTTGGAGGTATAATAGACAATTACATTGCTTTTTCTTGATCGAATTTTTTAAAGAGTATGTATTGTAAAATTTTTATTAGGATCAGCTGAGAGATAATTCTGTAATTTATTGTCAATGGCATGACGATTCTATTGTACAATTAATGCTCAGCAATGGCTTATTGGTACAAATACAAGTTTGTCTCGCCAGTGGTGACGTACGAGAAATTAATTTTGATAAATATCTTGTTGGAAAGTTATCAGAACATGTATCCGATGGTAAGGGAGGTATTGCCTTATCTATCTAGAAATTATTTATTATATGTAAAAAAAAGTTTTACTTTTTTTTTTGTCTATAGTAATCATTACCAAAAACCATTTGGTTTGTACATATAATGATAATCTAGTGACACTGGTGCATTTTGCAAAATCTAAAACACATATCTTTGATAAGATGAATAAGTTAGAACCAAAGCTAATCACAACAGATTTATTTGTATCTAATGGACGCAGATTGGATAAAAAGGTTCAAGTGAACAAATCTGCTAATTTGGTAAAATACTTTTAAATAATGTTTTTTAGAATTATACATAGAAAATTTTATAATACTAATTTATAAGAAATTATATATTTTTCAGATATTAATTTGGCGAAAATCAACAATGAACGAAGTTTATCCTTGGAGTCCTGCCGTGAAACAATACAATCGTGCAAACATGCATCTCTTCCGACTTACAGGGTATGAAACAAATATAACTATATGAATGTTTTTTATTTTCTTTGTACACATACATAAAATTTCTTATCTGTCTTTTGTATGTGTATTTATCTCTTTTTGTTCCATTGTTCTAAAGTTCGACACAACTTCTTTTTTTCCATTTCTGTTTGCATACTTTATTTTTTTACATAAATTCTGATGTTTCTTCTTGTGCAGTTCCCATAAATCTTTCTTATACTGAGAAGTTGTTGACAGCTCTTTGGCAATGCTTCGAGTAATTTTCTTTGGTAAATCCCATGTGCCCTTTTTATATAATATTTTGTTATAATTTATATATATATATATATATATATATATATATATATATATGTATATATATGTAAATTTATAAAAATTTTACAATAATAATATTCATCTTAATAATTTGTATTAGTAAAATTTGAATATAAGTTTATATTAGTAAAATTTGAATGTAATACTAATGTATACAAACTTTAAATGTTCCCCATGATGAATATTCGACTTTTTTGACATTTTTTAACATACGTCCATTATTATCTGCGATAAACTTTGTAACAACGCAATGTCTGTCTGGCCAGGTAGGGTACCATTTAGGAATTTCCCAATTTCGCAATCTTTTCGGAACAAATGCATTCTCTGTCCAATGACCATGCCAATGTTGAGACATTATTTAGCTCTCGTTTTTCCTTTTATGATTTTGATGCATACATATTTTAATTACACTTGTGCTTGCTATTATAATATTGTTTGTCAAACCCAAACGTGGTTAGTTATATGTTGCTATGTTCGCGTTGCCATGTAAATCAATTGCATGTTTGTACATAAAACAAAAGTGGCTTTAATGATTTATACTTTCAGCACAAAGTTAGAATTATTATGTTACATACGTACTGAATTTGATCCCTTATGTATTATGTTTGATGCATGTGATGACGATATTATTCATTCTGTAGAACAAAAGGTTTCAAGAAAGGTAATTCTAGCTCATAATTCACAATTCATAATTTTTTATTTATGAAAAATTTAATAATATTAAATATACAATGTTAACAAGATATATGTATGTATATTAGTAAATTCGAATGTTATACATAGGGAGAAGTTACTGTAGAATGGCGTACATATGAAGTTTCTCGGCAAAATAAATTAAAAAGGATTGCTGTGATTTCTGTACCATTGCCAACCCATACGAGTTGCGTGAGATTTTCACCTAATCAGGAATTATTACTTCTATGCTGTATTGATGGCACTGTTATGATGTATGATCAGACTAAATCAACAACCACCAGTGTAAAAGCCGCTTTCGTAGGTTTTATATATTTATATATATATTTATATATATATATATATATATATATATAAATGTATTATATTACATATAATTATATTTATATATAATAATATAAATAATATAAATATATATATATATATAAATTTCTTGTGAAAATTTCTGTATAAATTCATGTATTATGTATTTCTCGGAAGGATTGATATTTTATTATCTTTATTTGTTCTTTTTTCCTCTTTAAGATACCTACTTTAGTCGCTTGGCATAGCGATGGTATAATATTCGTGGTGGGTAATGATAGAGGCCAGTTCCAACATTTTGATATCACTTTAACATGTATCAAAAGCCATACATTAAACGATGAGGCAACACCAGCGAATATACTTGACCTATCACCATATTTTAGGTAAATGCAATAAAATGATTAATTGATAGGACATAGCTATATAAAATTTAATTGATAAAATAATTGCATAACGCAGGAATCAACATGCCTTGTTGCATATGGAATGGAATAAGAAAAGTGATTCAAATCAAATTCGTTATTATAACAGCGGCAATTCTTTATTCTTGCTACTTTTTGAACGGTAAGAATCATCTTTTCGTGTAACTTATCCAGTATAAAATAATTTATAACAATCTGTTGTGTATTGACAGAGGACCAGTCGGCGTTATTAAGATGATCGAAAGCGATACTCTCTCCGGAGATGAATTAGTCAGAAGGTATTTGTCAGAATCTCAGATAGAACAAGCGACTGCCGTGCTGTTGTTGATGAATTGGGATACACATCCACATTCGTGCATGCATTCGCTTAATCAAATCTTAAATTATTTATTCAAGTTACCCTTAACAACGGATCGTGAAGGTTGGTTGAAAATTGAATCTCGTTGGTTGATTTTAACTCGATGATTAGTCGAAAGATTATTTATACGAATGATTAAAGAGACATGTTTGATCTAATAGGTCTGATACAGAATGCACTCGGCAGCTTCCACGTACCTGTTAGACCAATAAGTCAAGCTGTCGAAGAAGAATACGGGGATGAAATAAGAGATTTAACGAGGCGATTCTTCCATCATTTATTAAGGTAATTATTAACATTACTCGATACAAAACTTGATTATTTTAACGATTGTAATCTCTGTATTAGATATAGGATGTTCGAAAAAGCTTTCAGACTGGCTATCGATCTAAATGATCACGATCTTTTTATGGATATACATTTCTATGCAATAGTTTTGAACGATATGGAACTGGCAGCTGCAGCTAAAGAGAAAGCTGAGAGTATTCTAAGTAGATCAAACAGTTGCACTGACTCGCGTAAGCATCGATGATTTTCCAAAAAGAATATTAAAAAGGTTTAAATACAACTCTGTATCTAGAAATATTTTTATAGATTCCACGTGCTCGAGAACGTCGTGCTCTATATGTTCCGATTCAAGCAATGAAAAGGAGGAGGAAGAGAATGAAGAAGAAGAAGAGGAAGATGAGGAAGAGGAGAGGGAGGAAGAAGAAATAGAAGAAATATGTAGCGAAGAGAGCGAAGATTCTCAGAGAGAAGAACGATCGAATCTGAGACGATCGCAAAAACGTCATTACAAAAAATCCTCCAGCTCCAGTCAAATTCCACCCTTACCAGTTGTCCATCCTCATCATATTGTAAAGAACACACTTTACGCATCTTATAATAATATTCCATCCACTACTAAAACTGACTACACTTTAATATCTTCGTCCTTCGATGCTTCCGATATGTTAACTTCGTTTAATCGTTCCTCGCACATTTCGAATTCATTTCTAGCATCAACCTCCTGTAACAAATCATTGTACAATACACATTCAAATTTTACGTCGACTAGCATAGGAAATACTAATAATCCTCAAGCGTTCAATAATGCATCGGACGACTTGATGACTACATCTTTCGGTAGCATTTCTCTTATTGAATCAGAGATAGGTGGTGATCAGTCCGGTAATAATTTCGACGAGAGGCCATATGACGAGTCGTCACTTAACGAAATACCATATTCTTTTAATAATTCTGCCAGCAACGTAACAACAACTTGCGCGCAAGATAATAGTCTCATCTCTACTCCTTTCAACAAACCTATATATGAATGTGATGACATTCGATCTAATTATTTGACGAATCCCTTGGATATCGTTGACAATAATATTATGTCGACATCATTCGGTACCCAAATCACTAGCACTCCTATCACGCATAATAATTCTATCAATATACTAACGGCAAATGATAATTGTGAAATTCCTGTGTTACAAAGCGTGAAATCTACAAAAATATCTGATAAATTATCAACTAGAACTCCCGTCGGTACTCGTACAATGGATGAATCTTCTCATACAAATAATACTTGTAACGATCTAATGTCTACTTCGTTTAACTGTCCTGAAGGATATGTAATTTTTGAAAATAGCGACATTGCATTTTCTAACACATTTGATAATGCTAACGCTCAAGCCATTAAATTACAACATTCCGTAACGATAGAAAAAGAAACTGATGTCGCTATATCACCATCACCACCACCACCACCCTCTCTGATAAATTCTCTCACTAATTATCTTCATGGCTTACCTAGGAAAAATTATCTTTTATCCAAAAACACTCAAGGTTTATCGAACTTTAATGAATTCGAAAAAGTTTCATCAAATAAGATACATGTATCGTCACGCGTTTTACAAACACACAATTCCATGACATCCAATATTTCCGAAAACAAAAAAACATCTTTATCTCTCAAAACAAACAGATACAATTATGATTTGGATTACATACCATTTCAAGGCACGACGCACATTCGCGATGATACAGATTCGCAACTTTCACAGACAGCGAACAAAAAGTTTCCTTCACAAAACTTTCATCCTAGCTGCTATGGCACACAACATGGATTATTCGAGAGTAGATATTCATCGAGATCTTCCCAAAGCAATGCAAATATGGTGAATGTAAATAAGGAAACTAAGATATTTTCCTCTAATATACCGCCTCTACCTGTTATTAATACGTCTAGCGTTAATCCGAAAGTCTACTCCGTGTGTCCGTCGTTGGCCGATGCACCAAATTTTAACGAAAAGCCAAAGGTGAAGTTTTCAGATACTGTCACTCACATATTAGTACCTGGTACAGTAAGTACAATTTCAATTAGTAAATTTATTAACATATCTTAAAATAGATATGTATCTATTTAAATATTATCTATATGTGTACAAAATATTTACAGACTCAAGTATACAGACAAAAACGACCTACCGCACAGACACATATAACAGATCCTAAACGTGAATTAGCTGAAAGTCTTCCACTCTGCCTCGGTAATGAAGATTATCTTAAAGATTTTCAACCATTATGTAGTAAGTATTTTGCATTGCACGTTTTATATTTACAACGTAAATGTTTTAAACAGTATGTTTAAAAGATCGTTACAATATAAGCTGTATAATAACATTACCTAATATCAATCTTTACAGAAAATGACGTGGACGAAAAAATAAAAGAATCTTCAAAGACTGACGACAGTACAAAGATTAAAGTTGTGCATTTTGGTTTATTGTAAAACAGTATTGTTAAGAAAAGTAATACAAACTGTATTTATACATGCATTATGTAATACATGTATGCACTGTATGTGAATGTGTGCGAAGTAACGAGAAGATAAGAGGAGTGATAAACAATACAGAAAGCCGATTATATTTGTAATAAAGGATAAAATTTAATCTAATTTTAATCTAATTATGACTAAAAATGATGAGAGTATTGTGAAATATTTTTATAAAAGGTTTGTATATATTGTATAATTATTTCAGGAAAGTTAACAAAAAAAAAACTTCTTCATCGATTAATTCCATATACTTTTCTTAAGTTATCTTGAGTTGCCTCTATTTTAAACATTTATATTATTTTGAAGAGAATGGCTTTTAATGTTTATATGTACAAAAGCATCATTCACATGTTAAATGCTACGTTAATTATAATATATATTCAAGTTTTATTCTTTTGTAGTGTATCTAACGTAGACTTCAAGTTAATTAATTCTTTGTCTGGTATGTACCGCTTCTCTTCTAACACAGGATCATAAGTGTCTATATTCAAAGTAACACCCTGTGGTAAAGTTGCTTCCAACACTCTGATAAATACAGAATATTTTATAGAAGGTACTTCCAACATTTGTAAATTTCTTTCATAAAGTTTGAGATAGTATTCGGATATGATCGTTGTTGTTCCAGTTTTATATTTTTGAATCTTGAACTCTTGAGGTGGTAACGGCCAGCTGAAAATATGTGTATCGCGTGAAAAATTGAAAAATTGATAAAGAAAATAATACAGAAATTTACCCATTGTCTACATCGATTTGCATGATATCTGCCAATTTATGAACAAAAGCCTGGTAGCATTCGAGAACAGGATAATCATAACCTCTAATCTGTACATTTATTGTAGATAAAAGTGGAAATTTCGATTTTCCTGTCTGTAAAAAAGTTGGAAAGCTAATATAAAACGTCATATATTTCAAATTCCTACAATTCAAATCATTGAATGACTGATTTAACCTCTAAATAATCTGGCTCATATAGGCTTCCGGTGTAGAATTTTGCCGATAAGATTTTTCTTGCGAATGAGCATGGTCGAAGCAGTGCAATCTACAATAAAAGCGATTGTCACACAGTTTGATTACAATAAGATACAAAAGTAGTACAAAAATTCAGTAATGTTGAAGTGTTTTCAGGTTACAATGTGCTCGATGAGAACTGTATGTGATACTCGATTGTGAAGATATACTGTTACCTGTTTGATGAAATTTAAAACCATTTCCCACGGAGCAAAATAATCAGATTGATGATTTTCAAAAAATTTAATTCATGAATTTGATTGAATTGAATCGCATCAAGTTGTCACGTCAACTTTTGTAAATTTCTCTCAATCGATCAGCTGATTGCTCATGCCTAAAAAAAAAAATGACATTTACAATACTGCGACGTGTCGTATATCATTTCATGGGAAACCTTCGTAATACGTTAACCTAGTGTTTGCCAAATTTTTACGTGAAACTACAAAAAAAAGAGGACATTAATCATATCTGCTATTCACATATAGATAAAATTGATGCAAACGAATCAGATTATATATAATATTGGTTAAAAAAGGAAAAATCAAGTACACTCAGAGTTGTATGTAACTTCATTGCTGAGAACTGATAAAATAATATAATAAAAGCGAAGGTAACAAAGTTAAAGTGTTTTACGATGAAAATGTATCCGATAACTTTCTAAAATTAGAATAACTCACAAAAAAAAAGTGAAATTTATATATAAAGTTTATAATAGCAATACAAGAAAATTACATTGTATAATTTAAATCGATAGAAATAGCGTACTTATTAGAATAATATCACAATGTTTTGTTAAATTACTCAACAAATCAAAAGAAAAGAATCTCGTCGATCGGAATCTGCCATCTGTCTCATTAAAGTTCATTGAATAATAAGTGGAACACAAATGCATTAACAGTCAATATAAAATTTGTTGAGACAATCATGGATATCGAGACAGAAAATGTGATAAATTTAGTATTTCCAGAAGGTATCTTAGGTAACATCAATTTTATTATTTTAGTTATAAAGAAATTGTTAATGATCTTTATTGATAATACATCTATATATATTTTATACAACTGTGATCAATATTTCAGAATCGTGGAAGGAAAATCCTAATTTTTATCAATATCTCTCAAAATTAGGAGGCTTTGATGTAGATCAGCTGAGTAAGAATATTTTTTTTATTCACATTTATTATCAATCTGAATGTTACTTTGTATATCGATACAATGCAATTTTATTCCATACAAAAACTTTTCAGGCAAAGAACCCGATCATTTATCTGATGAGAGAAGTGCAGTTCTTCAGACTACACAGAAATTAGTCTTTGCAAACTATAAAACTTTTATTCAGACAGCAGAAAGTTCACGAGAGATACTTAATCATGTAATTTCAAAAAATATAAACTTATACAGGATCTGTATACAAATCTCTGTATAAAAAGATTTCGTTAACAAATTATATTATTTTGCTTCTAGTTCAACGAGATCGAAAGCCGCCTTGACAAACTTGTACAAAAAATTCCAGAATTTGTAGGAAAATGTCAATCGTTTTGTGATACTTCAAAGGATATTAATGCTCATCGAAGACTAAATAGTTTAACGCTAACGCGAAATGCAGAACTACTCGAAATTCTCGAGATGCCCCAATTAATGGAATCTTGCTTGAGAAGCAACCAGTATAATGAAGCATTGGAATTGTCTCAATACGCTCGTCAATTAGGAATGAAGCACGGAGACATACCCATCATCTCGGTATAAGCTCACAACAAAACTTTCATCACGTAAACTTTTTTCGTTATTTGTGTATATTTCGTAATTCCATTTTTTTTAGTCTATAGTGGCAGAAATTGAAAGCAGTTGGTCTGGTATGGTAGGACAAGTGGTTGGATCTCTGAGAGGAGACCTACCACTTCCGAGATGTCTTCAACTTGTAGGTTTATTACGATCTATGGATGCATTTACAGAATCGGAACTTCGTATAAAATTCCTTCAAGCGAGAGATAGTTGGCTCCAAGGTTTACTAAATGCAATACCGAAGGAAGATCGTAAGAGGATTTTATTTGTATTATCATACAGAGAGTGTTAATCCATAAATAGTATTAATCCAGAAGAACTCAAGAGAATTATTTTATGCGTATTGCAGCTAACCTTCATATGGCTAAAACGATAGAATTATCCAGGATACACTTATTTAATATAATAACGCAGTACAAAGCTATGTTTAACGATGATGAATTGGCAATTCCCGATCGTGACTTGACGTTAAACGAATCTGCGATATTTTATCATTGGTTGGAAGAAAAGGTAAATTCGCGCGAAATAGACGATATAACACATGAATTAATATAAATATTTCGAAAATGCTTTCTTTTTTTTTTCTTAGATATCACAATTTCTTACCACTCTAGAACAAGATTTACCGGGAGTAACATCTATAGATACTATTTTGGGTCAGTGTACCTATTTTGGATTATCGTTTGGTCGAGTGGGTGTTGATTTTACTGGTCGAATGTCCGACATATTTGTACGAGTTATCGGTGAAAGGTTTGAACAGAACGTTCGTAGAACAACTAGGAAGTTTGAGAAAGACATGGAAACATTTACGTTGATTAATAAAACACAACGACTTGATATAAAATCAGAAATTTCTATCAACTCTGTAAGTATGAAATTTCAATGTAAAGTTTCAAATTTTATGTGTCGATGTGCAATGTAAAATCTGCAATGTATACCTGTTTTGTAGGAAAGTCCACCCGAACAATTAGTAGAATTTTATCCTCTCGCTGAATACTGCAATGGAATAATAGCGGCATTCAATGAATTGAGACTCTGTGCACCGGTGGCACTCTCTATCTCATGCACAAAATTACTACAAGAGTCATTGCATAATGTAGCGAAAGCTATGTTGATATTTTATAAACAAGAACAGCAAGTGAGTTTTTGTTGTCGTGTTATCTTCTCACCCAAGTGTCAATTGTTATTGTCATTATATTTTACAAAAATGAATCTTACAGGCGTTTGCAACTGCAGAACGAGAAAACATGATCAAGTTTACAGAATGCTTGAGTGAACGATTGATACCCTATATACAGTACTGCGTACACGCGATTTTTCCACCTACTCAAATTGCAACACATTTGGGAATATCAATCAGTATACTTCAAAAAGAGGTATGTGGACTGTGGATAAAGAATGTAAAAATACTTCCACGACGTAAAATATGACGTAAAATAATTTACAGGAAATCACATATTTAAACAAGCGAAACATAATAGAACCTGTGGCTATACTATTACCTATTAAAAAAGATTCTTTGATTTCTAAGTTATGCACTTCTAACATACAGCCATTAACATCACATAATGCAAAAAATCCTGTCGCATCACCTCTGCCAATAGAAACGATAGATCCCACCAACTCGAAGATTTTAGAAAAATCAAAAGAAAACGAAATTATTCAACAGGAAACGATACAAAAACGCGAGGTATAAAATTCGCAGAGTTCTATCGACGATGCAAAATAATCCGTATAAGATATCCGATATAAATATCAAAGTATATATATATGTATTTAATTGTAAATTTGGATAATAGCTTACAATGTTACATTAAAGAATTTTATATATATATATATATATATATATATATATATATATATATATAATCGAGGTAGTGTAAATAAAAAAGGTTTTTAATCAGTGGACTCTACTTTTATTTTTTGAAAATGCAAGTAGAAATAAAAATTTGACAAACAAGCACGTAAGAGTGCAAATAGTTTAATCTTAAAGTAAATACAAAGCAATTAGGCTTTAATGGGTATCGAAATATTTATTCTTTCATAGATTCTTCCGTAACTTGACTCGTCTGAGAGGGCTCATTTTCATTTTTCTTCTTTTTACTGCCGGAAACAATGTCATCTATTCTCAACAACAGAATAGCAGTCTCGATAGCTGTTTTATACGTCTGTAATTTTACAGACAGCGGTTCCCATATGCCGCGTTCTTTCATATCGACCAATTTACCCGTTTCACCGTCGATGCCCCAAGTCATTCCTTCTGTCGCGTGTTTAGCGCGCAATGCAGTCAGAGTTCTGATAGTATTCGCGCCGCAATTCTGCGCCAATGTCCTAGGAATAATCTCTAACGCTTGTGCGATCGCCTTGTATGGCCATTGTTCCACACCTGCGAGACCCGCTGCCTTTTCTGTTAAGAGTCGAGATACCGCCATTTCCACTGCACCACCACCTATAACAAAGAGAAAAATATACATGTACTTCGAGAGCTTTGAGCACAATTTTGACATAAAATAATAATAGGAATTTCATGTACCTGGTACCAATTTTGGATCGATAAGAAGATTTCTGGCAACGTGCAGGGCATCCTGCAAATTCCTCTCGGTTTCATTCAGGATATCTTTGCTAGCTCCTCTCAGAATAATCGTACAGGCTTTAGGATCCTTGCATTCCGTGATAAAACAAAAATAATCGTCCCCGAGTTTCTTGATTTCAAAAAGACCAGCCCCTGTACCAACATCCTCTTCCTTTAATTCCTCGGTACGATTGACGACAGTGGCACCACAGGCACGAGCGATTCTGTTAATGTCACTCTTTCGCAGCCTGCGTATCGCAGATATCCCGGCTTTCACAAGATAATGCTGAGCCAGATCCGATATGCCCTTTTCCGTTATCACGACATCTGGTTTCACTGCAATAACATCCTCACAGATTTTCTTCACATGCTCCTCTTCCAATTCCAAGATTTTTGTGAAATCAATATCCTTCATTATTTCTATGTTTGTCTGAGATTCGCCCTTTTTATATTCCAATGGACAATCCAGCAGTACTATTCTTGGATCTTTAATATAACGTCTCATTTTTGGATGCGTCACATCCTTATTGATCATCACACCTTTCAGGACAGTACTGTCCTCTATCGTACCACCAGGTATCTTCTCTACTTTTGCATAACGTTTGATGTCAATTTCTCTCCTGCCATTCTCCTCAAACATTACCGTATAAACGGCATCTAAAGCGATTTGGCAGGCCAATTCAGACCAACGTCTTATAAATTTGGTGCCTATACAGGCATTTATCACTTGAATCAGTTTGTTTCTGTCATTACAATCTAGATTAATACTGACTTGCTCTTTGAGAATCGTGATCATATCTTCCAAGGCTAGACGATAGGCTCTTATAATTACAGTAGGGTGCATGTTCTGTTCCAAAAATGGTTCAGCAGTAGCCAAGATCTCACCCGACAAGACGATGACCGAAGTGGTACCATCTCCTACTTCTTCATCCTGAGTCCTGGCAATTTCTATCATGGACTTTCCAGCAGGATGCTGCACAGTGATCTCACGCAGGATCGCATTTCCATCATTTGTCATTACGATACCACCCATTGGATCCATCAACATCTTCAACATGGCTTGTGGACCCAGACATGTTCTAATGACATCGGCAATTGCCTTTGTAAAAATAATAATAATAAAGTGACAATAAAACCTTGCTTACAATTAATTTTATGTATATCTCGCGCATGCATCATTTTGAGACAAATTTAATAATGTATTCAAAATACAATTGTCTTTGTAAATAAAAATTATTACTATTAGTCAATTTAGCAACGTGTCAATGTGTCAATTATGTTAAAACTAAATTTATATATTGCTCGCAGGAGTCGAATTAATCTGTGCGGGATACGAGTTTTCATATTTAGATTAATAACGTATCAAGTAACAAGTCGGCACTCGATTCGCGCAACACGGAATCCTGCCTCTTTAGAAAGACGCACGTGGGTGTGTCGAAAATTACGAAGATCGCCTTATAAGGCGATACATTGCTTGCCCATAGGCGCAGTTTAGGCGCTCACCTTGCCCGCTTGAATATTTTCTCTCTGTACTTTTCTGCCGGTGTCACGCTTCGTATTCTGGCCTGCGATGATCAAAACGTTCGTCATGGTTAGAAAGGCGATTCGTATATGCGGATATCAAATAAGTGACAAAAGATAGCTGGGTTCAAACTTACTGAGAACCACAATTGGTGCTGTACCAAACATTGTGTTTTTTCTTTATTATTGTACGTTTTTCTTTTGTTATTATATCGATTGACGTGTCAGAACCGTAAGTTTTTGAGAAAAGAAGAGATTGTGAAAGACCAACGAAGAACACTCGTCAACGCTCGAACCACCATGAACGGCGAAGTTTCCGAAAGTGCCGCATGAGCATGAGTAATATAGATGCGATTTCGCAGTGAGTGCTGCGTCGGTAATAACGACGGCGAAATATACGACGTTAGACTTAGTCACAGAATAAAGGTTCAATTTGAAACTTCGATAAAATTTCTAAATAAAATAAATAAAAAAAAACCTATATCGCATGCACATGTATATTACATGCGCACGCAAGTGTCTAATGTTCGTTCAAAATTGAGTAATTTTGCTAAACGTGTAAACGTCAAATCTACAATACCGATAAAGTTCTATGTAGCTTTGCGAAGCGCTTCGCGCAATCTTGGAATAAATATCGTGATTTAATTCAATTTGATTAAATGGTGTCGTACACGCGATTTCTTTGATAGATTCGATCTCGACAAATGGCATATGATGGCATACAACGCACACAACATTTACGCGCATTGGTTAGTTATGTATATATTTACATTTATAAAATGTATGCCTAACCAACACTCAATTACAGCAGTATGGAGTAATGTGGACGTGATGTACGGTCTCACAGAGATGGATACGTTTTATTAAATAGATTGCTTGTGACATTAACACGATGGAGAATACTAGTGATAAATTTTTTTATGTATACAGTTCTTCGTTAGATACCAGGATACAAGTTAAGATGTAAGTCTCTACTTCATTTGTATCACTTGTGTCGTACGATTTAAGATTATCACACGATAAAAGCATCTTAACGTTCCGTCCATATGATGACGTTCCGTCCATTGATTATGTCAATATGAAATAATCGGATCAGAATAATTAATGCGCATGCAAGTGTGTATGTGCGTACGGACATGTGCATATGTATTAAAATACATTCCGTCTTTATCTTTAGTACTAATCGCATACGCAATTGGCAATTTCTTTAGATGTATGACGTCGCAACGAGACACGTATTAATGTTCTATTATATTACAGAGGTACATTAGAGGGTAAAAGACACAGACCCGAGTACGACGAGCTACTTCTTGACCCTTTACTCAAATACTCGGGTTTGTACGAGAGTGGTGGGATTCGTGGAGATCTAGCTGCATCTCTGCAAGTATGGGCTGGTAGTAGACCCTTAGCTCTGCCTGTACATACAGCCTATAAGCATTTTACCACCCGCTGGAAGTATGTTTGTACATTTTATATGTTATATTATCTATTTACTATTAAAATTTCATGATATTCATATAGCTGGAACCAGTGGGTCTATTTACCAATTTCCTATACGGATTTGCCACGCGATGCCCAATTGTGCATCACCCTGTATGACTGTGCTGGACCTGGCAGACAACTTCCAGTAGGTGGTACAACTATATCGTTATTTGGCAAACATGGAGTGTATCGACAAGGTATGTTAGATCTTAGAGTATGGCCTGGAATAGAGGCAGACGGTGGTGTTCCAACTAGTACCCCAGGAAAAGCTAGAGATCATGGGAAGGAGCAAATGCAGAGGCTTGCAAAACTTGTTAAAAAACATAGAAATGGGCAAATAAAC